>NC_137233.1:28243621-28503621 GCF_949987685.1 Ammodytes marinus
TGCTTTGTCTCCAAAAAAATCCTAGTAAATATTAGACTGCATGCAGCAGCCAGTTGGCTTAGCTTAGCGCAAAGACTAGAAACAGGTGGAAACAGCTAGCCTGGTCCTGTCAAAAGGTAACAGAATCCGCCTACCAGCACCTTTAAAGCTCACTAATTATCCAGAAGACCCAGAGGAGACTGCAGGCCCCAAGAAGAAAATAGTCCCACTCATAGCACCGTACCATAAAATCACACAGTGCTGTTTTTAAACTTTGGGTTTGTGTATACATTAAACAAACTCAGTTAGTTAGCTGTACAGGTGCTGGTAGAGGTGTGGTGTTTTGGACAGAGCCTGGCTTGCCTTGTTTCCTTTCCTTGTTTCCTTTCCTAACACAAAGCTAAAGAGAAAGTGAACGTTTTTTCTTTTTTCCTTTTGATACAAGTAAATCAAATCCTCACGGGGGCTCATCACAATTTCATCAAGCTCAAGGTAACGTCCTCAACTTATTTTATTTGTTCGACCAACAGTCCAGAGCCCGAATATATTTAATTCCAAATGAAATAAAACAGGAAATCCCATTTAAAAAAAAATAACAAACAAAAATTCCATTATCAAAATTGTTAAGAAGTGCAACTCTGTTTAACTTTTGGTGTAAACAATGAGCTATGGTATATTATTCCTGCTCAGTTTTTTTAATGGAAGTTAATTCAACAAGTAGCCTTGTACTATATGGACGGTTAAAGGTCATGGCTGTCCTGGGGAATTTGATTTAGAAAACCATCTTTACAGGATGTTATGAGCAGCAGAGGTTAATGGATACCAGTGGCTGCACATGTGTCTGTGTAATAGCCATATAATTCGAGGAAGCATTTCCACCAACACGCTATTAGAGAGAGTAGTAGATAGAGTTTCTGGTCTTACTTCCCAGGCTCTGTCAGACCACCTGCCTGCTGCTGGCCTCACATGAGCAGAACATTGGTCCAAATGTGATGTGTCTTTGTGATCATTACTCATGAGCGGCCGTCTTGTCCAACACTCCCCATAAACACACTGAATTTATACATATTTCTGGTAGAGAGATAGAACTGAGATGTGGAAACGTCATTATCATCATTCCAGAGTGCATTCCACCCACAGGCCAACAGGAAGTGTGCTGGAAGCTTGGGAGTGCGAAGCAGACAGAAATGATTTCTCTCTTAAGTATTGTAACTGCAAACCCTAGCCAGGTGGAACCGCATTTTATTTTATTTTATGGATATACAACTTTTTTTTTTCTCCACTCTCAGCCCCTTTCTTTAAGTGAAAAACTGGGAAAATTTGGCGACTGTTTTCCACAGGAAGCCACTCTGCTGACTTAGATGACATGCAAGGTGGGTTACATCATCATCAAGTGACTGTAACTGTGATGTCGCCGGGGAGTCTTTAACCTGTGTGAGACAAAGTAACAGAGGCTTTATAAAATGATAAACCCATGATCTGCTCCTTTAAACTCTTACAACGTCGTAACACACACACACACACACACACACACACACTAAAAGTCGCAGCTGTCTCCCTCCCTCCTGCTGATCCTATGTGCTCATCCCCACAATGCATTAAAGTGGTGTAAAAAATTCAGCACATTTACAGCTTTGATTATTTTGATTACCGTAACAAAATTCCCTCTGAATGTTTTTCATGGCGGGGCTATTGAGCTCATTTCCACTACATCTTCACAGCAGGAGGCAGCAACAGCGCTGATTTCTAAAATGATCGCTCTGTTTGGTGTTAAAAGTGGAGGCCGTGAGTCAAGAGAATCATAAGCTCTTTAAGTGGGTAAGTTAACAAAGTGGTTTGGACCGACCCACAGAAGCTAGCAATGACGCTATCGATACAAGCTAAGCTACTGATCAGCTTATACTTTACAGGCTTTGATACAAGTATTTGTTTTCAACACCTATGAAAGGCTTATTGTCACACTAGCTAAAGTCCTACTAAAAACACATGTTACCTGTGTTTTTATAGCGATGCATCTCAGCCTATAATAGAAGCATTGATGCAAGCACAGTTTGGTCAGGTAGTGGATCGTGAGGAGATATCACTGATTTTGACAAAAAGTGAACTTGACAACAAGCTTTCTCCAGAATCTCTAACTCCACCTTTAAGTGAAATGTGAGCAATAAGTCACTCCTCTAAAATTGGCAGATGGTTGTCTTTCAATATAAAAGAAAAGAATGAAAGAAAAGATGCAAACCACAAGTCGATAACCTCTGACAAGTTATCCAGGTATACCGGTCATATGAAAACAAAACTTGCAAACATCTTATATGTCCTAACAAATATTGTATGTGCCAAAAGATGGTACACATTTGAGGCCACACACCATGCCTTGGGCCCCTCTTTCCCAGGGATGGAGAGCTGTGGTGGCCGGGCAGTGGTTGGGAGTTTTGATATATTGAACCATTTAGGGCTCGAAGGGCATGTTTGATCGTGCTCCTCTCACACTCTGAGGAATGTGCGCTCACTCCCCACGCATGAATCTTCTGAAATGATGGGGTTAAAGAAATAGCTGGAGGACTTGAGACAACTCATCTCAACTCTGATCAAGCGCGGAAACGTCAAGATCACTTAACACATGACCCCTGTAACTTGATTCAAGCAAGTAAGGCTTGACACAAACTTAAAAAAAAAAAACATGTGTGATGTTTGAAACTTCTCAGCGAGACCTTAGAAATACACGACAGAGCTCCTACCGAAGGCTGAGAGTAGCAGGAAGCCAGAGGGGACAGCATGAAAGTGGGACTCCAAGCCTGCCCCAAACTCCAACCTCTTGAACCTCTTCCGACCTAAGCCCCAATAGAGATTGTGGCCCGACACGCACACGGATGCGGCCATCGTGAGAAATGCAGGGGAGGGAGATGACCCCCTATGGTGTATAAGCGTTTTGTTCCCAGGACTGTCTCTGCATGTCCTGTTTTGCATCCACCCCAGAAACAGGCAGCATGAGTATGAGGAATGACAAATAAATATATAAGACCAACTTCCAGATGGATATTGGCTCCAAAGAAAAGTGAAAGGGAACAATGCAACATACTCTCTATAATAGTACAGAAGTGTGGGGCAGACAGTGGATTGTGTAGTAATCTTGGCTCTTGTGTGAATATTTACATCGCCTCTGTGTATTAAGTCTGGAAGAGTATGAAGGCAGGCAATTACTTTGTTTACCCCCTTAAGAAAGACACAAGGGGCTATATGCAGCGGACACAGTAGCGTCCCCATTGGCTATTGTACAAGGACAATCAAAACCGTTCAGCCGATCTACAAAGGATCCGTATCAGTATACAGTTGTGCAGTAGGCCTATGTCTTTGGATCAAGTTAAAGTTGAGCCATGAATTGAAGTCACTGTCTATTTTGACTTTGTTTTATATCCAGCTGCCTCTTTACATAGGAGGAATCAATTCTCCCATTTATGAAAAAAGGCACAGTCATCATTGGCTTTCTGCTGGTAAAGTGCAATGGTATCCTTTTAAAGGCACCCTTTTATAGTGTACCACACACATAGTGTTCTCGCCATACAGAGATGACTTTTACATTTACAAGAAGAGATATTACAGTAAGATGCAATGACTAACCCCGCTGTGAATCACATCCCCCCCCCTCCCCCACGCACGCCCCGAGCGCAGAAAGCCCAGAAAGAGAAGCTTAAATCAGAATGAAAGTGCAAGTTATCCTTCAGGATATTTCAGCCCTTTGCTTCCATCACAACAGTCTTTTGATGACACAGTGCAGCACGAGGGCAGTGTGGTGAGGTATAGTCTTCAATGAAACACAACTGGAGCCCGCTGCAAACTTGACTGGCAAAGATAAAGATTGACAGGAATTTGGATTCAGGCCACATCTTTTTGTAAAGCACATGTTAAGACTTGTGTAAGAGGAAATAGGAACTCTACTTTATACACCTGTCAAAAAAAGAAAAAGAAAATAGGAGTCATCACCACATGTTCCCGACTGGTTTTTATAAAATGTCAACACATGAAGAAAGAGAACATAATACAGATTAACGGTCTAATACAGATAGGTTTACAGGTATGCTGTATCTGCATACCATTGGCTTTGCTAAGCACCAGGAGACACTGCGCCTATTAACCCAGGACAGCGCCTGACTTCTTTCTTAAAGAATGTCTGGCACAGATAACGCCTGCCTTTATTTCAGCCCAGAAACACAGACACACACACACACACACACGCACGCACGCACGCACACACACACACACACACAAACACACACACACACACACACACAAACACACACACACACACACACACACACACACAGCAGCAGCAGCAGCACTAGCCAATCTAAACACGCAAATATACTGAGTATGTATTAGCACATCAGACCTGAGCAAATTCACACACACACACACACACACACACACACACACACACACACACACACACACACACACACACACACACACACACCTGGCTGATTGTCAAAGTTGGAAACCTGATCCGACTTGGTGACTGCGCGAGATTTGATACAGTGTGTTCAGCTGAGGTCTGTTTAATGTTGTTTAGAAGGTTACAAATTGTCGTCTAGTAGGGCAGGGGATCAATCAATATTAATGTGTATCGTCTGTGTCTATAATTGTATTGAGAAAAATGTATGTATTGAGATACCTTTTACTTTAAAATGTGTTTGTTTGATTTGTTTATGGCGTTGTGACATGTTCATACTGTAGAAAATAGTGGTACTATATGTCACACCTGCATGACACTCACAAATTAAATGGTTTAAATTAGTCAAGATAAGAGCTAAAACACTCCATGATAAATTTAAGATTTTCTGTGTAACACTAAATACATAGAAAAATGCACACTATACATTTGTAGAAATAATGGGATATAAATAAGGTAAACGTTCACTATGGGATGGGAAAACACTTCCAGGAAGTCGTCCAAGCAAGAGGTTTATGTTTGTCAGACTGGATCAGTCACGGCTTAGTTTAGAAACAGGTGAGGCAGTGTGTCAGTGTGCGTTAATATTTGATTACACCCCTCTTCCCACACTAACCAACAGTAGCAGAAAACAGATTTATGTCCAGAGACGTGGTGTCTATTTGTGGCTCTGTGTGTGCATGTGTGAGAGAAGAGATGCTGTTTGAACCAGCTGTGTACCAGAAGAAAGAAGTGAGCTTCACTTCTGTTATTTTGACCGAATAGTGGCAGCATAAGCCCCCTGCTGACACAACAGACAGGCCTTCCACAGAGGAAACACCACCAATTTACACCTATCCAATAATGGGCCCTGCCTCTTGCTCTGTGCATGCTTGGATAGCCATCCACACTGTAACTACAGTATGATGTTATGTTGCATGAATGGATTGTTTATTCATGGCAAAGGTGAGCTCATATTAAAAAGTTAATATAATCATTCTAATTTTTCTAAAATAGATTATGACCCCTAAATACATGTTGAAAGTCACACAAACCCAAATTTTGTCAAAGAATGGCTGTTCAATAAATCATTCGCGTAGGCACAAATGGTCCCTTATCTCGAAATGTATGTGTGTGTGTGATGTGAGAACGGAAATGAAATCTGCAGAAGAGACAATCTGGGAAGCAGAGGAGATGGAGCTTACACACACCAGACACATTTAGTTTGGGATACGTTTTATACAGCTAATGAAAACTATGTTACATACAAGTGTTGGAAATGAAGATGATAAAGGACCAAGTCGCCTAATTTCCACTTCCAATCCTGAACTTCATGCATTTTTTTCTCTGTGAGAATCCCAGCGTCGCTCAGTAGAATACCATGTGTTACAACACGAAAGATGAATGAATGAATGATTCCATGGACGTGTTGTACTCGTGGGAGAATAGAGAGGCCGGGTGGAAAGTGGAGGGAAGGCTAAGGAGGTATAGAGAAGAAGAAAAAGAGGAGACAGGTTTACATTAACACAAGGGGTGGTCTTACGCAAGACCCCCGCAAACCGAGACAGCTAGAGAAACAAAGCATGCAGGAGGACAGGGAGCAGGGGTCTGGAATATGTACGCCATTTTCAGTTATAGTGCACGTGTGAACAGTGTGTCACGGACTCAGTTTATAAGACAAAGAAGAAAAGTTCAAAAATAACGATCCTGATAAAGAGCTGTTTAGGATCAGTGTTGTTTGATTCCCCATGGCTCTATTGTGATTGTTCTAAGGTTAAATACATATTAGGAACACTTTATTTTACAGGTTGCCTAAAAACTTTGGATGTAGATTGAACACTCTCTAAGTTTCAAAACCCAACTCTAGTAATCTGTCACAAATGACTCAATCCTTTCTGGGAGCCGTCCTTTGAGTTTACAGTTGCATATCAGTTCCCTTCGAAAAACAGTGGTGAGGAAACTTAACATGTTAGCCAACAGAGGCATTATTGTTATACAAGAACCCCCACACATCAACGAATACAAAGCATGGAAATGACTATGATCCTTTTTCACTTATCTGTTCCTGTTCACACACTCAGCTGCTTCTTCTTTGTGATGTCAGCAATTTGACAACATTCAAGCTATTTCTTTTAACTGCCAGAAGATAACAAAGCTGGAAGAAAAGGATAAGCGTGTAACGTTGGCCTTTGGGGGAAAAGGAATTCTGCCCCTTCAAAAAGTAGAGTTTTAGAGACATTTTAGGCCATGCAATATAAAATATTGATTTTTTTTCAGCACTTTGAACCCATTCTCAGGTAGCTCCACTGACTCAAGTTATGCTTTGGACAATTTGGACATGGACAATTGTTATAGTCTTGTATTATTCTTAAGAAGTCTAAATGAACTATGCCTTTTTCTATTAGATTTTGCAAATAGTTTCACAACTGTATGGGGGGGAGAGGGGGAGGGGGGGGGAGTGTGAGAATGGAGCCTTAGCTGCTTATGTTCTGATCTGTTTTCTTGCTCTCTTGTCCAAAGTAAACGGCGTGTTGCACTCACCGTGACACTTTTAGTCATTCCTGCTTCAACCACAGTTGAGCCTTAATCTCTCTCCTCTCCGGCCAAAATCTGTTTTACAGAAGCTCCCTGTTCAGCGAGCTACATCTGTTCATTCTACAGCAGCATATGCACACACACATATATACACACACACACACACTTTTTTCCTACTAGGATTCTACACACCACATACCACAGTAATGGTATATTGAGCGTGGTCATCCGTCCTTCCTGCTCCAAGACATATTGTCCATTATCAACCGGTGACTTTGCTTCAGCTGTTCGGATTTTTCCACTTGTGTGCAATGGACAATATGTCCAACAAATGGAATTACCCCATGTAATGTAGTGTGTGTGTGTGTGTGTGTGTGTGTGTGTGTGTGTGTGTGTGTGTGTGTGTGTGTGTGTGTGTGTGTGTGTGTGTGTGTGTGTGTGTGTGTGTGTGTGTGTGTGTGTGTGTGTGTGTGTGTGACTTTGCGGGGGCGGGGGGGAATGATGGATCCAAGAAAGTGCGGGACTGCTGACATGGCAGATGGGAATGTTTTCATTTGGGTTACAAGGATATTCCACTGAGATCTGCGGCGAGGATGCAGGCTGAATAATGCACCAACAGGGAGAATGGGGAAAGGGAATCCATCAGCTTGTAAGAGAGCAATCAGTGTCCCGTGTCTCCTTGTGTATGCGTGTGTGTGTGTGTGTGTGTGTGTGTGTGTGTGTGTGTGTGTGTGTGTGTGTGTGTGTGTGTGTGTGTGTGTGTGTGTGTGTGTGTGTGTGTGTGTGTGTGTGTGTGTGTGTGTGTGTGTCTGCAGGAGATTGGCTTGTCAATCACACTTGGTGGTAACGGCACCACAGGGGTGTCTTGATTTGGTGAGGATCATGGCTGGTGGGCTGTCAAATGCACTGCAAGCCTGTGTCAACAAACTGCCTGTGACAAAAGTCTCAACGCGCTGTAGCTCAGAGGACGTAACAAGGACATAACAAATCAGAGAAAGCTTGAAACAGAAAGAGGTATTGCAGTGTATTGGCTGCAGACACCGGAAGTTCAAGCTAGTTGTTCCAAGATGGTGACGCAATCCTGTTTAAGCTTCTTCCAAGCAGCGTCACATACCGCCCGTGGCCAAAGGAACGTGGGTGGAGAGAGAGAGAGAGAGAGAAGGAGAGACAGAGAGAGAGAGAGAGAGAGAGAGAGGAAGAACGACCAAGCTGTATATCATTTTAAAAAGATGTAAAAGGCAAACCAAGGCACACAAAGCTAAGAGAGCAGAACTGAAACAAAGGGCAGAGAAAGTTTGGGACAAATGTGAACCAGCTGCTCGACTCTGGATCCCAGATGTGAGAGAGGGAGAGTCGACACAAATGCAAAAACTCATCCCTCCTCCTAGTTTGCATGAGGCGAGCAGTGAGACAGAGTGACAACCGCAAACCGCATGACTATTTCATTTGTCACCTCGGGGGGGAAAGCTCTGCCCATGCAGCGACAAGGCAGCTGTTCACTTCCTCTCCTGGAATACAGCCTTGTCCTGATTCTTTTTGTGGGGAATTTGCTATTGTAATGATACCAGCAATGTGTGTGTGTGTGTGTGTGTGTGTGTGTGTGTGTGTGTGTGTGTGTGTGTGTGTGTGTGTGTGTGTGTGTGTGTGTGTGTGCGTGTGTGTGTGCTTGTGTTTTCATTGACGTTTTTTCAGCAGGAATGTGTGTCCATCATCCCACAATGTAAATCATGACGCATTCAGTGTATAAAATGTATGAAATATGTAGCAGGTTACCAGGGGCGAAAACTTGATACAATGACAACAAAGAGCATAAATCTCTCTTCACTTCCCCCATCTTCCTATCTTCTGTCCTTCACCCTACGGCTGCTCTGAGACCAATCAATCCATCCCTATGTCCATGTGCCCCCCTTTTTCTCTCCGACAAACGTCCGTCCATCAATTATCTCCCCAATCTTGTCAGACATCTCTCTTGTCCCTACAGCCAAACCCAAGTCTATTCCTGCATCCAGTTAGAAAACAGGCAGACAGACTCAGACAATCTACTGAAACCCAATCCGCCTCGCTGCTGCTGCTGCGGCCTTGACATTGATTCATATCCGTCCCACATCCGCTTTTACCAATAATGGATGGAGGGAGAACAGAGGGAGGAGGGGGAGAAAGAAAGAAAGAAAGAAAGAAAGGTAGAAGGGTGAATACAAGAAATACCTGAAGGATGGATTGTCAAGTGAAATAGAAAGGAAGATAAACGTGTATATCGGCTGCAGTGAAAGAGAGAATTAGAGGGTTAGGAAGAGAGGGATGACAGATGTTGACAGAAGACCTTGCACTCTTTATCTGTCAGTTGGTGAAACCGGTCGGGTCGTCTTTGAAGGCGAGCAGGGCTTCTGCTGCACCACTTCAATGTATGTGTGTGTGTGTGTGTGGATGACAAACATCCACTTGTGGCTTAACGTCAGTTTTCCTACTGCAACAACTGTTAGTCATGCCAACGCCAGAGGCGGAGATCTCTCTGACCAACTATGACCTCGAATGATCAACAGATAAACAACTGAAAAATGCATGTTTGTGTGTGTGTGTGTGTGTGTGTGTGTGTGTGTGTGTGTGTGTGTGTGTGTGTTTGCCTCATGGACGGAGTCTTCTGGACCTGGCTTGTCACGAAGTTGACGTGAGTCGCTTGGGCAGGATGTAAACAACAAAGAATGCAGTTGATATGTTATGCCTGGGTTTAGGCTTTGAAATGGTTTACCCTGACCATCCATCAACACTACTGTATAAAGAACTGCAGAATTGTGTATGAAAAATTCAAAACAAACCAAAAGCCACCATCAGCTTGAAAGAGCTGTTTGAACATTACTGTACTGAGACAATTTGGAGACATCTAGTTTTCTTCTAGGACCTTTTGATTCTGCAGTTTGAGGGACCATTGGCTGGTTGACCCTTTTCACCCTGCAGAAGTCTGACCGTATAAATGCTTATGTCATGCTATAGTACCACATGTGCTGGGCATACCAACAGCCATTAATGCCTGTACTGTATCTGAAGAAACACATGCTGCTATATGTTTAACAGCTTTACGCATGTGTGAATGCATGTACTTATGTCTCGAGAGGGTTTATCCATGCATGGCCAAATGTTGTCGCACTGAGGTCTGGCCACCACAGATGCATTCCACATATTACACGCCGGCTGGTCCTGCTCGTTTACCCCAGTGTGAGTTAACGACTTCCTGGTGAAGGGAACTCTCTACAGCAAGTTTTGGGGGCTCCCAGTCCAGACATGGCTTCCATTTTGAGTGATTCAACACTGAATGTCTATACCAAAAAAGTGAGTTGAGCGACTTGTTTGTCAGTCAGTCTGTCATTATGACAAAGCCGGCAAACAGGGTTGTTGACACCGGATTATCCATGACATGACATGTTTATTGAAGACAAGAGAGGTGCTCAAACTGGGCAGGACACCCAAGGATAGACAAATGATTCCTGCTGAGAAAATACTACATAGGGCCAAGGATGAAGAAAGCGGCCCAGGAAAAAGATGCAGGCAATTAACTTAATAGTTTTGATTTCCAGTTACAACAGGCTTTGGCAGGATTCGGAACAAACTTCACATCAAAACCCTGATCTCAGTGGGGATGAATGATTGCAGTGAGAACTGTGGGAAGGTTCAATTTGCGCCACATTTTTCTCTCTTGAAACTCATGACCGGTATCAAATTAGTTCTGAGCCTCAATGGTGAAAGTAAGGCCCACTACATCTACATAACGGACCTTGTGGTAGAGTGGTTTTCCAATGTTTCAGGATCATTGAGAGAAAGATACCCTGATACAAGCTGGAGATTGGCTGGTGACTGTGATGCTATCAATGGTAATGTCTTTATTGACGAAGACATTACTTTAATGGGGTGGGTGGAGGGAGGGGAGGGGGGGGGGTAGTCAATTGCCCCTTACCCTTTATTCTACCTACACATCAATCATTGCTATGACCATGACGGCAAGTCTTAAAATAAACCTGCTCTGATAAAGGTCAGATTTATGTTTTGGATAAAACCTTAAAGCTATGGCCAATTGTACCTGAATTAAAATATCAATATGCCCAAGCACAGAAATCCACAGTGAATCAGATCTTAGGCATTTGAATAGAAAACGGATTTTAAACGGTGTCAGTCCTGCACACTAGTGTTGAACAGGAAAGGAGATTGTACTGAGGTTCTCAGGGTAAGAGGCCGATACTGTAGTGTGTGTGTGAGCTCTAATAGGGTGTGTAGTCTATCCAGTTGATTTAATCAGAGAGTGTGTGGTTACTGATAATCCTATTTCATATATGGGTCTCCACACTAAGTCCCCGGCAACACGTGAGGCAGAGCGGCCGTGGATTCAGCGTTGCCCACGTGCTGGACTGATGCTCACTCGTGAACATGTCATAATAGGAGCATGAAAATATGATTAGCCTACATGCCAGCCAGCAGGCACACACATGCAGTATATGCATCCACGTTTTTTAACACAAATGTGAACCAGATAGAGAAAAGGAAAAACCACATAGATTATTGCATTCAACCCAGATTTGGCCAGCGCACATCATGTATCAATGTAGCTGTCATTTTGAGCATTACTGGTGCATGTTAAGGTTTGAAAGCTGTTCACTGTGCATGAGCATCCAGAGTGCACAGTATGTTGAATCCTTTTGATCACAAGTGCAACAACACTAAAACAAATGCATTTTCCTAAGCCTGAAACAATCACAAGTAAGACAAAAAATGTCACTTTGAAAAGCAAAGCTGGAGGAATAATTGTGATATCGTAGCACATTCACTGTCAATGTGCAGAAAGATATGACATCACTCTAACAAAGGCAAAATGTTTGCATCCAACGTATAGCCTACAAGGAAACTAATACTAATATCGGTAGTGATTAAGATGATAGTTTTGCGAGGCGATTTCAACTTCTGGTCTAATTTACTGGGCGTAATGTTTCCAGCCTGCTAAAAAGCAAATGTCAATGCCATCACTGGTATCAAAATAGCCTTAATTTTTTAAAAGCACAGTCGTTGGAAATTGCTAGAGGGTGGAAGGGTACTGGTAAGACGGAAATCGCTGTTAAGCCTCTTTGATATGTTGCAGACCTGAATCAATCAATCATCAGTGACATGAGGACTGCAGTGACACACCTGCTCTAATGTGATGCTTCAGATTCAGTCTTTAGCTTTACATTTTCCTCTTCAGTCCACATGTCGGTTAGTGTTATTCTCCTGACATCTGAATGAATGAGGACTCTGGATTAAGCCATGGGATCCTGTATATTGGACCTGATCTTATGTGAGAGGTGACAGGTCGAGCAAGCAGATCTGGAGATGCAACATCCATGCACGGTAAGCAAACAAACTGTACTGTATAGCCACACAACATGCTGTGTTGGCCAATAACCATCTTGCAAGCTCTGGGGCTGTCAAAACCTCTCAATTACTTCATGTTAAAAAAAGACAACCAGGTCCAGGTTTTCTGCTACTCGACAAACATCTGTAGACAGCTACTGTGCTCCGCCTCTCTTTCTGCCTTTTCTCATTTGAACATCTTTAGGTCATATGCGATGCCAGCCACATGGCTCCAATTTTGCTGAAGCAGTGTGCTCATTTCATCTGACATCATCTAGGGGCATCAATTCCACGCGCACACACACCCTTGCGAAACAACAAGGGTGGGGCTGCCCTCTTTGTTCAACTGGTCCATCGTCTCTCTCAAAGAGGACTTTCCTTTGTTGAAGAGAGAGAGAGAGAGCACCACACAACAGACCTGTATATAAGAAGGTAAGTCCACACATACTGTAGATGCTTCAGATAATGGAATCAGACCTTGTAACCCTTATCTTCCTGCACCATTCTCTACCGCCACAAAACCAAAGTACCAACAATTTTTCATGCTCCTGACCTGAAAGACGTCCTGCAGTTCACAGTGATATAGCATTCCACCAAGACCTCTCTAGTCTCTACCTTCACACACAGACAGTGGGAAGGAACTCAAATATTTATGTGAGCTGATGGGAGATGTCAGTTATTTTTATAAGCTCCGGTGCTCTGCATTGTGTTTCTGTGACTTTAGTAGGTTACGAGTGTTTCAAAGGTCAATTGGTGGTTAGAAGGTTTCCTCTCTTGGGAAGGTGGAGGACAGTTACTGATCGTGTCATCAAAATCATTAGGAGTACTTAACTAACAAGACAAGGTGGAAACCTATTATATGGTGGCACCATGACAACTTCAGACGGACATGTTCTGTTCAAAGTGTGTAATAACAGTGTCAGATATGTCCAATTATATACTGTATTTTACAGTTTAAGAATCTTTCACTGGCATGAATATGGAGCTTAGAAGTGAATTCATCACATTATTTGCAGTTGGCTGCATTGTTTAGATTAAAAAAGGGCTTAGAGCATAAATTTACTCAGATTTATGAGATCCATCATAGTGATTTCAAATCGGTCGAAGATTAATAAACTGTTCGACCTTCTGATGCCCTCACTGCTCTGGGGGCAAATCCCTGAAGATAAGTGCAGGAGATTTGCTTTTATAGTGTTTGCCAGTTATTATTACTAATGGAACTTCTGGGACTGAGCGTTTTAGAGACAAAAGACTCAATTCTTAGGCAGGTTTATTTTTTGCAAAGTCTTCTTTAGCATGACAAAAATCCTGACTAATAACAATTTAATCATGGACATCCTCTTTTCCCATTCATGGAGGGCAAGAGGAAAGGGATTCCAGGCCGGTCTGGCCGCACATCTCCTGCTCATGTGAGTGCATCAGGTAAAGTGGCAGAGAACAAGGGTTGTGTGACATTAGCAACTTAATGTGAGTGGTGTGGACGCTTTCTAAACGTTTTGCCAAGGACTTGATGTTGCAGAGAGCTTCTATTTCGGTCGTCCAGAGGGTCACAGTAAAGCAGAAAGAGGTTTTTTTTTTCTCCAAATAAGTTGAGGACAAGCAGACAAGGACATTGGGTGTGTTGTTGAGACCTTACACTTCCATGCGTCTATGGCTTCTCTCTGGGACACTTTCCAGGCATCACTGCATTAGCTAACATGCAGTTCATCAATGTCAGCCCACTTTGGCTACAGGTAATCTTATTCAGCACTTTAATGCATTTTACTTGTCTACATTCAAATCATCTGCACTGTTTCAAGGTCATGATGTGCCGTTCCATTTTACAATGTAGCACCACTGCACTGCCTCCGCTGGTACACACACACACACACTGTTAACTGCTTTTTGTTTCTGTGCATTAAAGATGGTGGACCCTTTTACATATGTCACAGGCTGCTGCTGACCAATAGGAATTCATTATCTCAGACCCGCAAAAGGATGACGTGTGCAAAAGGAGGATTATACTGTAGGTGATGATGACACAGGTAGGGGATGGAAAATCCAGACATTTAAAAGAGAGCGGGGCGCCAGATATTTATCTAAAGCATCAGAAAGCACTTTAAACTGTCAAACTAATGGAAATGCGATTTTTTAATAATGTAGGAAATCTCATGTAAAAGCAGCCAGAAGACTCTTTTTATGTCATATTTTCAAATCTTTCAGTACATCCAGCTCATACACTTGAGATGCTCCTAAACCTCCGATTTCTAAGAATATATTATATATTGTGTATACTGTCTTTACTTAGAGATTGATTTCATAGTAGGTAGTAGATCTGTAAGGCTTAACTGATTATGATACTTAACACAACCAACTGGGGAGAAGCAGCACAAGCAATAACATGGTGTATTTATAAGTAAGAGGATGCAGGGTGAGAGAAGGGCATGAAAGAATAATTACTTTGGCTTAGTCAACAATAGAAAATATGCCTGGCTTGTTTTCCTTTCCCGTGAAACATGGGGGTTGAAGGCAGCGCAGCCTCAATCAAACAACAGGTTGTGACCTCTCCTCTATTATTACCGCAAGTTACCATAGCAACCGAAGGGGGGAAGTACACACACCTGACCAGACAAAAAAAATTGGTACAGCAATTATCAGACACAGCAAAGATAAGGAGAGCAAAAGCATGGGAAAGCCTCATAAATATTAACTTCTAAACAGGCATGAGTGCTGCTCAGATATGATGATTGGATACATAAAATATTTAAACATCCACCTGAATGAATAGCCTATGTGACTCCCAAAATCAAACATTGTTCCAACAGCTGGGTACATGGTGTGACATGCAGCAACCAGAAGCCTTGAAGAGATTATCGGAATATGAGGCAAAACAGGCAAGCAGGTTTAGCAACTATTGTATTGATATTTGGTGGTGAATTTAACACACATCCTATCAAGTCCTGTCTAGGAGATGATTCACTATGAATTGTGTTAGTAATCTGCATGGCTATTGTTGGTTTTGGTCAAGCTGAACATTTTCATGCACAGTTACTTTTTATGTAATTCCTTTTAAATGATGTGTGGTGTGTCAAGAAAAAATGTCACAAAATGATTTAAACGCTGCTTTATTTTGGGCTTCATTGGGCAGGATATAAGACTGTTTGAAATAGTGCAATAAATACAACATAACAATCCCGTCTCCAATCTGTTACTTTCTGTCACTTTCTGAGTCTTTTTGACTCACTCACTCAACCTGACAGTGTATATATATATATATTGTATATGTGGGGTGGGAGAGATAAGAGACAGGTGCTGCTAGTTGCGCAGATATGTAAAATTCCAACTGTAAATTTACTGTCTGGACTTCCCTATTGGTAGAGGAAATATATATTCTATTTAATAACCAGTATTTCATTTTGTTCCTATAGTTTATAGTTCCTAACAATAACTTCCCTTTAATCCAATAAATTAACCTACATATTTTCTTGCTTTCACTGCTGTAACGAAACACAAAGCTGATGGACATACACTGACTGATGCTTTTGGACAAAACCTGCTTGTCACACCCAAATCCATATTTCTCCAAGCTCCCATTTGTCTCACTTACAGCAGCTGTTACCTAGCAACAGCTCACACCCACATATGCATGGCAATACTTACATCATAACAATATAGTCAATGAAAGTACTAAATATAGGTTCTAAAAGGATCACATAATACTTCTGTTCAGGATCACTGGTTCAGTAACGATACGGTGGTTTAAAAAAGTGAAACAATAAAAAGCCAATGTATTACACCTGTTGTGCACTGTTTATCAAAATATTATGTTCTAGTCAATTGGGTTTTATTTCACAACAACATTATGTTTGTTGATAATAACCTGTCTGACAACCATGAACTATGACTATGAACCATAAATGAAGACAATTTTAAAAAACGGAACAGGTGCCTCTAGATAAACAGCTAACGCCCATTGAGCAGCAACAACTAAAGCCAGGTATTGTTAAAGCATGAATGACTGCAGCAGGTGAGTGCTGAATAAAAGGCAGAGTAGAGAAGAAAAGGGGTTTGTCTACAGAACAAGTGAGAGGAAGCCTGAACAAAAAGATGTGTGTGTGTGTCACAGATACCCCGGGCATACCTAGAAAATTCTTTCATGCTCACCCAATCATTCATATGCACATACAGGGCCGGTAACACGTTAAGGCTTGCAATGAGAGGGTGTGTGTGAGCTCTTTAAGCACCATGTGTGTGGGAAGACAGACGGGACCAGCTTTCTGTCTTACCAGAATGACAAAACAATGAAAAAGTTCTGCAATGATGGTATACAGCCACCAGCTTTGAAAATTGCTCTACTCTTTTCTTGTTTTAGTTATTATGTTGTGTGTTTTCACCTTTTATTGGAGAGTGTTTAAGCACAGAGTTTAGACGGGAAGAGAGAGAGAGAGAGAACCCCAAAATATAAGAAGTTATTGATATCCTGTGTACAGGGAAATTAGAAATAAGGTCTCTCGAGTAAGTTCAGTGTGTGTGTGTGTGTGTGTGTGTGTGTGTGTGTGTGTGTGTGTGTGTGTGTGTGTGTGTGTGTGTGTGTGTGTGTGTGTGTGTGTGTGTTGTATCAGTGGTGGAATTTTCCAAATCCCTTTTCATGAGACCTCAGGAAAGTGAACGAGGCCGAAAAAAAAGGGAAGTGTCTGAACGTGCGTTGCTTCACTGTCTCGTCCTGTGACCTTCCGTCTCGGCCATCCATAACTGTCTCCCTCAGTCTCTTTCTCTCCTTCCACTGTGTGAATGCTTGCTGACTCAAATCCTAAACTTTCTGCTAGTCTCACAACGTTCAACAAACAAGATAAGTTGTGTCGGAGAGAGAGAAAGAGAGAGAGAGAGGGAGAGGAAGAAAGAAACGAGAGGGTAAGCAAAAAATGACAAACAGGGAGAACAGAGAGTAAACAGGAAACATACCCTGACACTGAGAAACAGAAGGACATTAGAATAGAATACTGTAGTCTCGTTATTGTCACTGTAAATGTACAACGTAATTGGATGCTGTCCTATAACTGCAAACATCAGAAAAGTGCAAAACAGGCAAATCAATATAAAAAATATAAAAGAGACTCTACTCATTTCTGCTCCTTCTTTGTAAACCCCTGAACAACTGAAACTAACAGCCCATCTCCCTGACAGAATCTGCTTTAGTTTTGTCATCAGCCTGAACAGGAGTGCAGTCAATATGGCACGTGGACCCAGTGTGGCTACAACAACCTTCCAGCGGGCAGACAGACAGGCAAGGGGCCGGACAGCTGGATCTGTGCCCGGGATACAAGCTCCATCCCTGCAGAGAGAGTGAGTGTAGGCTACTCCTCTCCCTGCTGCCTATTCACCAGCCAGCCCAGAGCTGATGCTGATGCTGCTGCTGCTACAAGGGCATCTCCTCTACCAAGACCTAATGAACAGTGCACCCAACCTGTATGCACAAGCTGCAACACTCATTCACACACGAGGGTATCCCCTTCTACACTGTCACTTGTTATAAAGCCTCAATAAAGGAGTGCCCCTTTTTTAATTCAGTGCACATTAAGGGGCTGATTAAAGCATGACATGAGGAATAAAAATCACTTGAGATTTTCTTTTTTATACACTCAAGCAAAATGGATCCTCACTGCGCGTGACGATGAGTGTCCCTCCTCTAACGTCACAACCCATATTCAAAAATCGGACAATTACATAGGACACACACATATCTTCTAACAAATGGGCATATATAACAATGCAAATAAACGATTTAGTTATCAACCAAAGATGACATTTAAAGAAATTCAGAGAATATGATTGAAGATGTGTTCAAAAATCTGGAAAAATTGACCAATAATGACAGAAAACGCCATCCTGTTGTTGGACACATGATTGAATCAGACATTAGACGCCACATCTTGCACCATTTACACTGTTGCCACCAAACACAGTCTGCAGGATTGGACATGTTCAGTCCCCATGTTAAAAAAAAAATCATGCGTAAAAGAAGGTGTGCCATTTTTGCGCACCGCTATGATGTGACTCCGAGGAGCAAACCTTACCTGAATCGGGGTGAATCTTTTATACATTCTTCAAAGTCCACCGTCATTTTTGCGTTTTCTCGTGTATTCCCACTTCAGTCTGCCAATGTCATTGCCTGCGGCGGGATATGTCGCTTGAACTGTGCGGATGGTGACTGGTGTCCCCTGACGCGCAGCAGTCTGTCGCCCCTCTCCCCGTGGCACCGTGACACAGAATGCGAGCGGAGTGTGCGGCAAGCAGATTACTACTACACTGCTGCCGCTGCCGCCGAGGCAGTAGAGAGGCGGTGCTGCACCGTGGAGACTGAAAGAGAAGAGGAGAGCGCCGCCTAGACCCAACCCTCCGTAACACATCTGGAGAGCAGCAGGAATCATGGGTGTGAGTGTTCTAATTAAGAAATAGGCTAAATTTTCATATAAATGTATAAATAAACCAAGCTTTGAGTATATGCTTTACATTTTAATATGTACTAGTTAATCCAATAGCCTAATTACACAAAAACTCGGATGCAATAAAACAATAATATAATAAAATCTCAGTAGGCCTACATTATGTCACACCCAAATGAGGGCTACTTTTAAAAAAAAAGATTTAAAAAAAGAGTTTAATAAAAAATTAAAAAATAAACCGTTTTGATTTCCTGAAGTCTGTGAGCCTTTGAAGCCTTTCAGAAATGTTTCATGATTCATTACAAAGTTGAGCTTGAATAAAGGAAATTCAATTTAAATTAAATTAGAAATGTGATTGTTTTATATAGCGTATAGCGTATAAGTAAAACAAAAAAGCAATTCCATGTGTTGAGCCAGTCTTATATAATGTTACGTTACACTAATCTTCTAACAATGATCTTGAACGGATTATTCGCCCGTGTTGACTGTCTTTACCCCACTCTCAGCTGACCCATCTCCGCTAAACTCTACAGTCTCTGGCCTCGAGGATTTTCCGGATTTTCAACGCAGATGGCTTTGCGGCTGGTCCATGGGCTGGTCGCGGACGCGGAGGACGACGACGACGCACGCACGCGCACGCCACCCCCCCCCCCCCCCCCCCCCCCTCTGTGAATTGTGACGCTATCAAAAAGCGACTGGCGTCTTTTCAGCGCTGTCCTTGCAACTGTACATCGATGTTTACATGTGTGGTACATGCCTTTACTAAAGAGTACATGTGTGCATGTTGCAATGACAAAAATGGTGCCAAATATTGTCGCTTAGCGTGTGCTGAATTATGTTTAGTGTAGGTGCCAGAGGGCTGTCACAGTAGCCTTTTTTAAATGTTGCCTCTTACTCAGAGTTATTTTGAAAAAACAAAACACAAACTGGAATGATACAGATCCCTGCTTTTCAGTAAACAGTCTGGAATCCCTGGATGTTGTTCTGGACTACAAATAAAACTACAAGCCTGCTCGGAATTGTGTCCGCTCTGCTGTCGTTCACACCCCAAACACACTATTGCCACTGCTTCACCACACGTTGGTACAATTCGTTCCTCACTACTTCTGGATCCCACCTTTAAGACTGACCAAAGCTGACGCTGTGTGTGTGTGTGTGTGTGTGTGTGTGTGTGTGTGTGTGTGTCACAGCTGTACCCGGAGAAAGACACACTAACAACATGATCCAGAAGTGTCAAGGGCATTTGGAAAGACCATGCGCAACTGGGCACGTTATCTTGTCTTCTTTCAGTACATCGGAACCAAATACAGGTATTTTCGTTGTCCACTGCATGAGATCGCTTAGGTTATGTTATTATGGTTGATTTTTCATTGGATTGAAAAAATGTCTTCCTTTTTGACAGTGGTGTGGTAAAAGTGCCTCCACATCAGCTGGTTAGGAAAGGGGTCCAGGACCACTTGGAGGTAAGTTCCACTGAAGTTTTCTTAGCCAATTACATCTCCCCTCACCTTCTATCAACAGCTATATTCCTAGACACCAGATAAGAAACACAACTCAATAATCAGATATTTTTTTTTGCCTCTGGTTGTAAAGTTGTTCCTTGAAATGTGAGCATAGCATATCATAAGTCTGGTTCATGATGATCTCCTGAGCCACATTGTCAAATCCTATGTGAATTACTCTCAGTCCCAGTGTATATCAGGTAGGTTGATACATCCAGCTGAAAACCTGCATGGTATGTCATAATGTTCAGAGATTGTTGAGGTGTTCTTATAGATTTATTATAATTTTGGAGCCGTATTATGTTGTAGGCTACTGATAGGATTTTCCATTATGTTGTACACCCCGTTCATATCAGCGGAAATGGAGGATATACGTGCACAATACAAGTTGGGCGAATAAGTCATAGAATTACACTGCGTGACCACCAGTCTTAATGATGGATAACATTCATTCATATGATGATGCTTATACATTTTCAATGGTTAGGCACCTAAAAACCACATCCGGCTGGGGACATTTGTTATGCCTCACTTTTTCCCCCTCGATTCCTGTCAGCCTCCTGCTCTCTCTGTAAAACTGTATTTCTACGTAAGGCATTAAAATGCTCCAGAAATATATGCTGTATTTATATAGGCCTATAAAACATTCCACGCGAAGCAAAGTAGATCACAGACTTTCTTTTCACATCAGGCTGCTGTTTACAGCTCCATTTGATTTCTCAATTGTCTCTCTTGTAATTGTAATATAATGTATCTGTATGACATCCTGTAGTAAGCTGTGTGTCACTTCAAAAGTTTATGTTTTCTTAACCTACAGGTTAAAAAAAGAAGGTATAATCTCTGTCATGTTCTGTCTGTCTGTGTGTGTGTGTTTAGGATGCGATAAGGAGTCTGAAGCCAATCAACCCAGTGTCCCTGTGGGTATCCAGCAGGACAGACGCAGGTGTCCATGCCCTCTCTAACTCTGCACACTTTGACCTCCAACGCAGCAACAATAAGCCGCCCTTTACTGAAGACGTTCTTGTCCCGGCCCTCAACTTCCACCTCAGGACAGAGCAGATCAGGTAAGTCTGGGTTTCTCTGAGGAGCGCGACATTTCATACAATCATACAATGTCTGCAATGAAATGCCCTAATTATTTAGTTGATGATCAGTTATTCCACTCATTCTTATTTCTGAAAGTGTCTGCAACTGGTTTGCATTAATGTCACATTTTCACATGAAGCTACCCCCACCTCAGGACTGACAAAACAAACCAACAGGTAGGTGGCTGTTGTGAATGGGTCAAACTGTGTTACTAGGAGTAAAATAATAAATAACTTTGGAAAAGTAATGGCCACATTGACTTTGAATGATATTCTGGTTGTTATTGTACAGGTTTGAAAAACATTGTGATTTTCTTAGATTTTTAACTAATTTCACAAGCTGACTATTGTGTGTTTGCCATCAAGAGGGCAGTGACAGCTCTGCACATCATGCACCAAATGTCTTTAATGCCCACAAATGATCTCATTATCAATACACTGCCAGGAGGTACTGGCCTGTATACAGAAAATGGGCAAATAATTAACTGAAATCCTTAGAGAATCGTACCCTGCCTAGAGAATCATGGGGCCTTGTATTTAAACCTTTAATAATAATAATAATTATTATTATTATTATTATTATTATTCTCTTATTCAGACATGCAAAACAGGCAGACTACTACTTAAGTTAGTACACAAGTTCAGTAGACAACTTCACTGCTTGAGCACTTTAAAGAAGAAAAGTATTTCAAATCCTGGTTTCTCTTTTCTTTTTCTCACTTTCATTTTCTTCACCGCCTCCTTTTTCATCCCTTCATTACACATCATCATTGCATTTTTCCCAGCCAGATGAACTTCCTTATGATTACTATGGTTTAGACTGCTGTGCTACTTTGTGATATTTAGTGAGCAGCTTTTTCTGTCTGAGGGAGAAGAGAGAGAAAAGAGAGAGAGAGAGAGAGGAACGGATAGTGAGGGATGAAGGCAGTCGGTGAGAGAGGGTGAGGGAAGCACTGAACGGATATGGACAAAGTCTGAATCAAGACGGGGGAGGGAGAGTGTGAAACAGATCGATCCATTTGGGAGACAGACGAGAAGAGAAGAGAAGAGAGGAAGCTCACGGCATCTTTCTAATCCTTGAACCTGCAGAGACAAGGTTAGAAAGGATTATCCCTGCTCTGCTTTTTGCTCTATAGCATCCATTAACACACACACACACACACACACACACACACACACACACACACACACACACACACATATACACTCATCTGGCTAAATGAAAATGGTACTTTTTGTTCTAAGCAGTGTAGTTCTGAATACTATCTTGTATGCACAGTGCCAAAATATTCCAACCACGAGTACTGTGCATGAAAACTCCCCGTGTTCAATTTGGACATCATTTTTCATCCCTTAATAAAAACACAGTCAGATCTGGCAACCCCCCTCAACCCATCTTTTCACATTTTAATTTGGAGGGAAGAGGAAATTTAGAGGATTTAAACAAAGACTGCACACTCTACTGTAAGAGTATCCCTTATCGATGGACATGGGAAGTGGGTTCACTTGTGTTCTACACTGCCACAGAAATCAGTCTCCATTAGCCTTAAATGATCGTGCATTTTGTTCCCCATTATATTACAATGCTGAGTATCATAATGGTGCCACGCTAAACACTGCCCCAGTTCCCAAATGTGTGAGACCATGCTTGGACAGTGCTTATGAAAATTGTATGTGCGTGTGTGTGTGTGTGTGTGTGCGGTTTGGAGGCCAGGCAAAGGCTGTCACTTCACATCGGAGCAGGCGCTGAAGGCAGACGCAAGGGTTTCCTCTGCTATGTGTCACACTCAATCTCCTCCCCGTGGAAACGTAACCTAGTTTCTCAGACACACGGACTGTAAATGCACTGCAATGCACAGGAAGAAAGTAAAACATGCATGCTATGTCAGATGTGTATTTGATCGTCAAAGTTCTCACATACACACACGTCCTTGCCAGCACGCCCCTAACCCTCGTCGCCCCCCTTTCTCTATCGCACAACACACACACACACACACACACACACACACACACACATGTATGAATGTATACTCTTCATACAGGCACGGGCGCGTGTGGATAGTTTGTGTGCCATAAACTGGCTGAAGCTCTTTGTTCTCCCTGAGTTTACAGATACAAGCATTAAAGATTCCCCCGCTTGCCTCCGTGTTAATGTTGTACTAAACATCGCTGCTTTATTGAAGAGAGAGGGTGTGGAATATTACTTTCTTAATCAGCTGTGAATATAAGTAGAATAGATATGCCACTAAATTACAGAGGTTGTGTGTTATGTTCCTCATTTATAATTTGGACCATGTTATAGAAACGTAATTAAATAGAAATGCCGCAACGTGAGTGAAAATCATGAATTATTGTTCAGCAAAGAATGAGATGATTTGCCAAATGCCATTTAACTTAAACATCACAGTCATGTATTAGTCATTTTCTACCTGTTATCAACCAGCACAGTTTGTTTGAGCTGATCCACACTCATCCACCGGTTGATTCAATCGTCAAAGGGAAATTGTGTCTGACTCCATTATAGCTATCACATGTTTCATCCCTGCCTGTGTGCCTCTGAGTGCGCAGATACACAAGAAGTGTGCTGTGTTAGTCACATCAAAGAGCTCCCCGCCTGTAGTTCCTCTTGTGATTCTCACTGTGTGAGTGTAAGCGCTGGGCTCTTCAGGGTTCCTGGCAGCCCTTTAAGGACTCTGACAATGGGTTTGATTTTGTGTAAAAAGCTGCAACGTTGGCATTTTGGACAATGACTTGAGCCCAGTTTTTTTTTCCTTGCTGGCAGTATAAAATATGTATTAACACCATCTGTGTCTGGGGACAGCTTTGATCTTGAGGATGAAATGAAAAATTGTAATGTATAATATTTGTGTGATTTCTAAGAAGTGGCTGCAGACATAGAGTAGAGCTCAAGCCCCCAGCTTTTAAAAGGGCCCGAATGGACGTCAGCTTTCACTCCAGCTGCTCTTTTGTCTCCCTGCCAGGATCTGCAGTGTCCACCGTGTGCCTGAGGATTTCCATGCCCGTTACTGTGCCCAGTCCCGGACCTACGTCTACCGGATAGCCCCGGGAATCTCCCACAACACTCTGCTTCCCCTCACCGACTTCAATCTCTGCTGGAACCTCCCCAACGCGTTAGTTTCTCTCACACTTCATTCACACGTGCACGCATGCAAGCGCAGAAATACACACACACACACAGACAGACAGACACACACACACACACACACTCTCTCTCTCTCACACTCACACTCACACACACACACACACTCACACTCACACTCACACACACACACATACACACTCGCACTTCCCTTTCAATCACTGAACAAGAAGAGAATTAGAATTGCACTCTAGCTCTATCGAACAAATAGGTCTAGACAAACAACACACACACACACACAATAAGCTCACGCCAAGCCTCCAGAAACAATGGCACGTTAAACACATGAATAATCCACACATGCCAAGCCGGAAATGCAAATTGGGGCCAGTCAAACTAAGTGTTTTATCTGAGCTGACATCCCTAAAAACAAACGAGAAAAGAGAAAGAGGGAGAGAACGAAGACTTGCATAAGGATGGACAGAGTACTGAAATGGAGGGAAAGAAAGGGATGAAATGGGCTTGCTTTTTAGCTGTGATTAGAAGGAGGGAGCGTGAAAAAAAACATTATTTCAGAGAGAGTAGGTATGAGTGTTTTTCAGCTCGTCTCTCTTCCCTTTTTTGGGTGAAAAGTAGGGCAAGATAAGCTGCGGGCTTATACACATGCAGAACAACACCCACGCACATTACCCTGGCTGTGTTTTTTCTCTCTCTCTCTCTTTTTCCCCTCTCCTTACCTTTCTCCTTCTCTCCACCACACTCTTTCGTCTCTCTCCTTTTATGACTCCGTTCCTCTCTTGTCCCTGCTTCGTTATCCCCGCTCTCATATTCAGCCTCTCGTCCGTCCAGCCCTGAGTGTCTTTGCCTCAGCAGCCTCTTTTTGATCTGTCCCCAATCCCTCTCTCATCTCTCCGACTGTAGGAAATATGAATCCCTACTTTTCATTTTAATGTTGAATTTAGTCTTCAAAAATGTTGTACTGTTTAAATACAGTAGATACAAACTACATACATAAACAGATTAAAACACACAAGTTAAGGAATCTAGTATATATACTTTTTGCTCAACTGTGTTCCATTTTGCATTTGTAAATGGTACCCTATAGGCTAACACAACGCAATATAGTAAGGATCAAGCATTGCACTTAACACAAGAATAAATCAGCTCCAACACCTTCATACACGACTCTAGTGTTCTAGCACAGCAACATTTTAATTAGTGCATCGCTCAGCAAACTCAGCAAATTTCTTGCTGTATTTTTCTCTCGCTCTCTGTCAGATCACAAGAGAATCCGGGCCCACTCTTTACCTCTCTGCCCTCATGTGGCATCGTGCTTTAGGAATAACACATTATATAAGTCAACTAATAAATTATTCTACTTTTGAAAGCAGGAAAATGAGTACATGAAGGCCTGAAAAGTCTTTGCATATAATGGTTACACCAGATCCAAGCTGCTTGACCTCAGCCAGGGTCACTGTTAGGGTCACTGCAATATCATTTGGCAAATTCTGTTAATCTCGTCGGCCAATAGAA
This sequence comes from Ammodytes marinus, assembly GCF_949987685.1. Taxonomy (NCBI): domain Eukaryota; kingdom Metazoa; phylum Chordata; class Actinopteri; order Uranoscopiformes; family Ammodytidae; genus Ammodytes; species Ammodytes marinus. Next base: position 28,269,571 of record NC_137233.1, read on the forward strand.
AATTAGTGGTTTTTCAGGGCGCTCCGGTGGCATAGTGGATAGAGCGTGTACCATATTGGCTCCGGCCTTCGTTGCAGTGGTCGCGGGTTCAAATTCGACCCGTGGACCTTTACTGCAGGTCATCCCCCCTCTCTCTCTGTCTCCCCATTTCAACTCTATACTATCTAACAAAGCTTCAAAATGCCAAAAAATAATCTTTAATAAAACATTTTTTTAAATGTTTTTTTATATGCCCTTGTAAAACAATAATGTGTTTCTTTATCAGGGAGCTGGATGTGGGGGCCATGCGCGAGGCTGCCGCCCTGCTGGTTGGGACTCACGACTTCAGCAGTTTCAGGGCAGTCAACTCTGACATGCCTTTTAAAAGTCCTGTGAAGACGCTAGACGTGGCCAGCATACAGCCAGGAAACTCCTTTGCACACGCACACTTCCATAGGTAGGCTATTAGTGTATACTTTGTGTTGCCTCATCATATAAACTGACCAGCAGCCTGACAAAGTTAAAAAGATGTGAGGTGTTATAATTCTCATAATTACATCCATTGTTCAGAACAGCCACTCGTCTATTCATTAATATTATATCATTGCAAAATGTCTGTCGTGCCCATTTTGTAAGACAACTGATTTATGCTCTCTGACAGAAAAATGTCCATGGCATTGATGGAGGTTGGAGAGAGTGAGGGGCCATGTGAGATTTGGGAGATTACATGTCCTTGGGGGTCACTCTGCGTGCCAAATGCCACTTTCATTGGCATTCTTTTTTTTTTTAAATATGGTGCACTTTACGGACATAGCCAGACTGTTTGCAGTTCTTAGAGTAAATGTCAAATAGCCCCTTAACCCCAACGCATGCTGTGCAATAACAAGCTGTGAGCATTAAGGTTATGGATCTTTGCACTGAAGTGTCCATGGTTGCATGCAAACTAGTCTTTTCCCTATTTTTTTACTACATACTTGCCATGAGTGTGGGCTATCTGTAGTCTCAGTCAGGTTTTTTGTCGGAAAGGAGAAAGCCTGCAATTGAGCTGTGTGTTTATTTTTAAGAGGGTCGCTAAGTAGCGTTGACAAAACAGGAAGAAATAGAGCGGTGAATTATTGAAAATACCTACATTTTAACATTTGAAAGCAGGGAGCTGTGGTATGCAAGACTGAGTTATCTGATCTCTCTGCTCTACATGGAGAAACGGTTGATTTCATTGTCATACACAAGTGAGAACTGTGCTCCATTTCAGAGCTTGTGTTGGTAGTCAGGGCTTGTCCAGTTCTTTTGGGGGACTTGGCAGGATTTGGTTTGGCAGCCCCCCGGCCCTTAGTGTAAATTGATGCAACTTCACATAGCAAATTCACCAACTTGTGTATTGTAAATATTAGGCTAAGCTCACATCATGTATACATAAATGTAAAAAGACTTTTGAATACACCTGTGCACCTTATAATGTAATTTGAGGTACTACTAAATATAATACATTTTAGTCGCACAGTTAATTCCAAACTGGTGGAAACATCCAACCTGCAGTCTCGTAAGGACATAACCTATGGCTGCTGCTTTATGAAAACAATTACACCACTGTCTCAAACCAACCTCCAAATGCACTCCTCACATGTCAAATGTCTTCAGACAGACAGCAAACACATGTTATTCCCTTAAGCCTGTTTACTCAGTTCACTCTGCCCCAATCATATATGTTTTAAAGGCATTATACATAATCCTAAGCTTCAGTGTCGTATTCAGCCTTTGACATTTAAAGAAAGTCCCCAGCACTATCGGATGTCTGGCATGAGCATGAATCCACACAGCATCCTACAAATAAGATAATGGAGAGAGCTGTCTCAACATATAATAGACGCGAGACTTTACAGTTTAAATTAGTTATTCACTTTCAGGTTTGTGGAAAATGCCTGGGGATAATAGGTTTTTAAATAAATGTTTGAATATATTATTAGGTATCAACTTGATCTGCACTCCTACTGTATTGTTTCAATTGATTGAGTAATGCCATATTACATCTGACTACCATTCAAAATATCATTCTGTTTCTGAAATGACACCTGTGGCAATATGTATCCTTCATTGACTATTTAACATTCAGTCACTGATGCTAATTCTGTGATGCCTTCAGGACTTGATATTAATATTGTAACATTTCATTAGACGTTTTAGGAATGTGCTCAAACCCCTTGCAGCTTTTGCACCAATATGCCAATTAATTTGTATTCATATTGTTCACGTGTATGCCAATCTAATGGTAGTTTCATGTTTTTCCAGGGAAATTCCATTTTTGGAGCTGACTTTCACTAGCAGATCTTTTCTCTATAAGCAGGTTTGTTCCCCTTATTGTCCTCAATGACCAAACTTACGTTATGTACGAGTTTGCATGTTACAATGAGTTAAATAGCACCATCTGCTGGTAATGTTTTGTTATATTTTAAGTTCTATTAATGCATAATGTTGTTGCTTGGGCCCTGTGCTCCAGGTGCGGAGGATGACGGGGGCCCTGGTGGCGGTAGGCCGGGGCCGGTTGTCAGTACCCCAGCTGAAGGAGGTATTGGAGGCCCGGGACTCTCTGGCCTACCCACAGGGCCTGGTCGCTCCCGCCCGTGGCCTCTTCCTCACCAGGGTGGATTACAGAGAGACAGGTAAGAGGGACTGAATTAAAACAGCTCCAATATAAAGGAGTCTGTTAATAACATTATAAAATGGCTCTATACTGCATGGACCACTGATTAATTATTGCTAATGGGCCTGTTCCCAGTTAACATTAAATATCACATGGTCATACTTTTAACCCTTATGCCCCTATGGTACTGTTCGGGTCAAACTGACACAGGACATAATGGGGTCTTAAAAGCGCAACATAAATTAAGAAAAACATTTAAATCCTTTACAAATATGGTTGTTTATCTCAATTCCAAACAATATAGATCAAATTATTCAAATATCTTTTTTGTCTTAGTCCAAAGCCCAAGGATATCCATTTATTTTCTTTTTATCAATTTATCTTTAAGCTTAACTCTCAAAGCACAGTGTGGTGGACTTTTTCCGACCCGATCATAACATTGCATTATTTCAGAGTGAGTCTTCCTTCATATGGAAGTTTCAGATTTATTAACTCTTTTTTTCCTTGCTCAGACCTGCAGCATCCACAACAGACATCAGAGGAGTCATCTATCCCCAATGGAAACTCAGAACAATAATGTTGATGTAAATGATTAACTGTATTTCCAAATACTGTATGAAATTATCCTAATAAAGTTTTGTATTTATATTTCTTTTCACACTGTCGCTTTACTGTAGGTAATTCCCTCTGTACAAAAATCTCCCCTCCCTTCTTTTTACACTTGTACAAACAATAATTGGACAACATACAGATGAACATCTACATGTTCCTTTAATTCAACATATTAAGAATACATAACTGTGTCCATGAACGCAGCTCAGCTACAGAATACCACACACCTTGAACCTATCAGTCTAGCCTGGTTAGGCAGCATTACTCCTGTGAATACATGTATGAACTGGGTTTTGTAGGTTCTGACAATCATCAAACATGTGAAGGAGACTGTTAATCTCTAGAGCCTAAACTGCTGTATGTGTCCATGGCTCTCGTACAGTGGTATTACGTTATGGATCGACAAAGTGCACACACTCACTGGTTATGTATACATCCAAATGTCCAAGTAAAACTGCATACAATTCTTCTTTTACCTAAACGTTTTCACAGACCATCCTGGTGGTGGTTCAGCACACTCTCACTTGCTTCTAATTTGGCTGCATCTGCTCATATAGAGTCGAGTGATTTTCAGCAAGTTGTCTATCAACAGTCTATTTAAAAACTGGACTACTACCACCGGCAGTTTATTCAGTGCCAGTGGGGAGCCAGATGAGGTTTGTACAAGGTTCAGACTGACCAATTGATCCAATGCAACAGACATTGCACCATTTCCATAATTTCCTATCAGTTTAGGTTACCCGATTTAGGCTCACCGCCTTTCGAAAGTGCTGAATCTGTCGAAATTGAACCTCATTAGGAATGTTGTTGCACTTCTTAGAAGTGACAAACTGTCTAAAAATCAGTCACACAATTCCTCTGACTTAAAATTTCACAAATGTACACAAGTACATGTTTTCTATCCATAAGACTGTGTCAGAGGAACACAGTGAATCTGATTGGCATATAACCTTAAGTCAATTCAGCATTTGGTTTCAAGAAGAAAAATTCACACATCCTAAAGACGTCCATACTTAAATATAGAGTCAAATTGTTCAAGTGTTAGCCAGAATATTAAGCTCGGTATCTTAGAATAGCAATAACAAAATCATATGTGTATATAATGCACTTGAGGAAGGCATTTGTTTTAGTTTTTTTTTAAGTTTTTTTCTTTTTTAAACAATCCTAACAGCACTGTCTGCGTGAAGAATGGAGCTGAACTTAAGTCAAAATGGGACCCTGATTTAAATGATTTTGTGGGAAAGCAAGACAAATGGAAACTGATCACATTAGACCTTAAAGGCCACATTTTTGAATAAAAAAAATTGTTTTTTATGAGACAGATGGAAGGAAAAAGAAGACTAATGATGAAAGCTCAGCGGTGGTGCCAAGCCTGTCCTGATAATGGCCATAATCGTTTTTTTTTCATTCAAATCATATAAATAACGTTATGTATGCGAGATGTGTGGTATGTTGATGATAGATTACTGACTAAACAGAAATATCCATGACTTGAGCAGTGTTTTATCACTCTATGCAGCCTTTTTTTTGGCATTTAAATACACACCCTGATGCTTAAGCTGAGGTTCATTTCAAGATGAATTTCCGTCTTGTGACTACAGGTTGATAGTATTTGATAATAGCTATCACAGGTTGAGAAGTTTGCATAGACCCTTAAAACCCAACCATCAACATTTCAATAACATAATCTTATAGATTGAACTCCTGCTCAAAGCAGCATACCCAACTTCACCCTTTGTACTTTTGGTCAGTACAGAGCACAATAGCTGCTGTAACAGTCTACAATACATGATATACAGTTACATTCAATTATACTTTGTTCCTATTAAAATATAAAAAATGTGTGGCACATTAAATTGTTATTCTTCTATTAGGGGTTGTATGTTAATCTCTTTACCCAATAGCTTGTATCATGTCACCACTACAGCCAACACCAAAAAGTGTTTGTTTTTATTTTAAAATCGATGTGTGTTCAGTAAGAGGGAGTCCACTATGGCTGCTTCTATAGCATCACGATACACAGCGATAAACTCATAGACTTTATTCAAAGAGGTACAAAGAGTGAAATGGGGTATGTTCCAGAGACTTAAAAAAACACTGGTCTGAGCGGAGACATATCCACTTGTAAACATATGCTGTGTTTGTGGTATTCCTCTTTCCTCCCGACAGCTAAAAAAAAATAAAATAAAAAGCATAAAACACCGTAGGAGCGTACAGTCCTTGGGGAGCGGAGAAGGAAAGGGTAGTCGAGTCTCGGCGTCCCTTCATGCGATGAACGCTGCTCTCTTTTAGCCGGAGATTTTCTCAATTTCATCCAGATCGTCTGTGTCTAGTCTTTCGATTTTCTTACCTGGAGAGAGAGAAGCCATAGAAGAACGTGGGATTCATTTAGACTTTGTTTTTTTTAAACATAGTCAATCACACCAAAAAGATACAGTATGAATGAACCTGCTGTTTGTGTGTATAACAGAGTGTGTGTGCAGCAGCTATAGACTTACTGAAATGCTCCTGGATCCTGTTGAGGATGTTCATGCTCATCTTGCTATCCACCATGTTGATGGCCAGTCCCCTTTTGCCAAACCGACCTGTGCGACCAATCCTGTGCAGGTATGTCTCGTTGTCGGGGTGACCGTCCTTGTCTACCGGCAAGTCAAAGTTGATCACCACAGAAACCTGCTCCACATCGATACCTGTGTGGAGGAAGAAGATAAAATGTTACAAGAAACACAACGTAAATGGAGCAGTATTATAATATACGTAAGCTCTAGTCTGAAGACTTTACTGTTTCCGTTTTAACCTGTAATTTTAAATTTCTATTTATTTTTATTATTTTTAAATGTTTTAATTATTTTATGTTTTATTTATATTCATGTTTCTCATTCGCTTTTTTTAATGTGTGCTCTATTCTTGAAGTATTTTGTTTTTGCATCTGTAAAGCACCTTGAATGGCCTTGTGTCCAAAATGTGCTTTAGAAATAAACTTGCCTTGCCTACAATGCATATTTCACCATCCTGTCAAATTTATACATATTTATTCAAATTTGATACCTCACTGTTGCACCAATTGTCCAACTGTACATGGTATACACATGCAGTATGATGAAATGCTGTTGATTCTAGCCTTTCTGACAGCATGAAGGTTCTCTCACCTCGAGCACAAACGTTTGTGGTGACCAGGACCTTCTCCTTGCCGTCTCTGAAGCGGTCGATGACAGCCGCTCTCTGCTCCACCTGCATCTCTCCGCTGAGCAGCGCCACCTGGTGGCCCTCTCTGGACAGCTCCCCCGCCAGCCAGCCTGCAGTCTTCCTCGTCTGGATAATGCAGAGAAAAGTCACTAATTTACCAACAAACTAGGTGCTAATGTAACAAAGCACCAGATGTGAAAACGCAACTTGGCAACATTAGTCGATTTATAGGAAGAGTTGTGAAGTAAAAAGAACCAGTTAAAGGCCCTGAACTGAAAGAGGTCTTAAAATAAAGAGTAGATAAGTTATTTTCTCCCAGACAGAGAAACAGCTTTGCAACAAACATTGGAGAACAGCATGTCTGCTGGGCATTCTGATAGGCTAACAGATGACAAACTTAAAAGAATTTGTATTTATTCCTTCTCATAATCATATTGTTGAATATCTGAAGTGAAAGAACTCACATGACAGAAGATCATGGCCTGTGCGATGGTGATGGCTCCGTAGATGTTACAGAGGGCCTGGAACTTCTCCTCCCTGCTGTTGCACAACACATAGTACTGTTTGATGGTGTCCAGTGTCTCCTCCTCTCTCTTCAGCTTGATGATGTTGGGGTCGGGCACGATGCGCTGGGCAAAGTTCCACACCGTCTCTTCAAACGTGGCCGAGAACAGCAACATCTGGCAGTTTTTAGACAGCATCCTGTGTGATGGCAAAGAAGACGGTGAATTATCATTAGTTGTGCGTTTTCTTTTTTTAAAGGTCAATACGTTATGGATGAACATTAATGTAATTTAGACACTTTTCAATTTTGTCGTTTTTTTTTCTGACCTCTGGATGCGGATGCTCTGGTCCTGGTGACCCTGTGTGGCGATCATGACGTCGGCCTCGTCCAACACAAACACTTTGATCTTCTTGGGGTCAATGAACTTGAATTTACCACACCAGTCCAACATGGTGCCAGGTGTGCCGATAACTACCTGTTCCTCCAGCCTATGGCCCCGCGGCACTGGAATATGAAACAAGAAACAAGCACTCATCAACACACGGCATCATCTTACTAATGCAGTTCCAACAATAGGAACCATTCAAATAAAATACTAGACAACAGTTTATTACAAATAGTTCCACTATATATTACAGTGTATATGTAGCACTGCATAGAGCAGAGAAGCCTTACATTTATTTCCTCTGATGGCGTAGACTAGTTTGACCTCGGGATAGTGTTTGCCCATCTGCTCGATGACCTTGCCCGTCTGAAGAGCCAGTTCATAGGTGGGTGACACACACAGGGCCTGGTGGAGAGAGAAAGACAGTAACTCTTGTCATGCAGGTCAAGTTATGTAGGGAAATAATGATTTTGAAAAAGACAGATAGGAAGGGCACCAAGTAGAGAAGTGGAAACCAACCTGGGGATATTTGTTGTTGGGATCGACGTGACTGAGCATGGCCAGGACAAAGGCAGCTGTTTTCCCTGTCCCCGACTGCGACTGGGCAATCAGATTCTGTGGACTGCAAGAACCAAGGCATTAGATAGCAGACAAAGAGTATTGTCTGGATTTCTTAGCACCTGATGCAAGGAGTATTCATCTATTTCCTTTAACTTATTAATTATAAAAGGTGTAATTAAATTAAACTTCAGTGTTCAAGATTCAAGATTTTTATTAGTGTCCCATAGTGTTTCTATAATGACTATTCAGGGTGAGAGACATTATGCTTTTTTAAAAAGGACAGCACAATCTTTATTTACAGTGCAAAGTATACTTACGGCTCGGCCAGCATCATAGGTAAAGCAGTTTCCTGAATTTTAGATGGCCGGTTGAAACCCATGCCGTACACGCCCTGAAGCAGCTGTGGTTTGCTGTACACGAGAGAAAAAAAAGTCACATCTTCAGCAAAGTCTTTTACTTCACCTCATCCCTTTGTTTACAAACACACATTACAGTCTGGGTGAACTACCAACAAAAGGAAAAACAAAAGGAACACTCCTGAGAGAGGTATGGTTAAAGTTCTTAATGGGAACATGTTGGCTCCAAAACATCCCTTCTACCTACATTACATTTTGTTTAGCTGACGCTTTTATCCAAAGCGACTTCCATTAAGTGCATTCAACAATGAAGGTACAAACTCAGAACATGAATCATGTAAGTACTATAGCTTCAACTAAACTAAACTACAAGGTGCCACACGTAAGTGCTACATGCACGTGTTATTAATGCTGAGCATGTTTGACAACTGATTAATAATGCCCTACACATATTGTGGGGAAAACAGAGAAGAGCTCAATGGACAGGTAGATGATTTGCTTACAGTCGCAACTCTTCAAAGGACCTGACGGAGTAGAGCGGAGAGTTGGGATCCTTCTGGAGAACTTCCACTTGGTTAGTGTTATTGACGAGGTTATTCCGGATCAGCTTGTTCAGTAACGACTGTGCCGCTTTGTCGTCTGGAACAACAAAACGAACAAAACGTTTTTTCATTTGACAACGAATGCTATACCTCAACAGAAGCATGTAGAGGGAAAGACAATCAAGAAGGTGTCAGACAGTTCACAAGAGGCTGGAAGTACACACAACCACACTGCCCACCTTTGTCATCGTCCTCTGCCGACTTGTTTTCTGCCGACTTGTTATCTGCAGACTTGTTTTCTGCAGCGTTGCTTTCTCCATCACCTTCCGACTTTGCGGCTGCACTGCCAGAGTCTGTCGCGTTTGCAGCTGTGCCTGCAATATCAAACAAATTAAATTATGTTGTGGCTTTTCAACCACCCTCAATGTCTTCATCTCATTTTAATTTTCTATACTTTTGATTTTTTTTTTAAGTATTAGTTCCATTCAATACTAGTGTGGAAAATATGATGTATTTGAATTTGTCTTCAATTACTGTTGTATTGTGTAATATTGAATTGCGGACCCCAGGAACACTAGCTGTCAATAACTTAGCAGTGACTGGTCATAATAATAAAAACAAAACAAAACATTTTTCACTTTCGTTTTTCCTGACTATAGGTTAGAACCACTTGATGCTGCTTCACACTCACCATTTTCCTCTGGTTTCTCTTTTATTTGGAGGTTACCGATCTGTGAGGAGGAACATACAAGTTTTACTGAAGTTGTTTGTCTGATTAATTAATGTTTGTCCCTGAGTCATGACTTCGGGGCAAACATTAGTCAGTGTCACCACTACTTCTAAATCAACAGAGCAGTTTTAGAGCCTATCTTGCATAATGTGCGTGCTATCCAGCTTACTCTGCTAAAGCTAGTGAGTAACAAGAGCACGCAGCAGCTCAGCACGGGCTAGTTAACTTAGCCTTCACGGTAAACCAATGCCATACAGTTTCGTTTCTACGTAGAGGTGAACGTTACTGAGGCCAACTGTCGTTCGAGCCAATAAACTCACTGGCAGCGCTGTCTGTGAACACTTTGAACTAAAGGAAACGAGGGACAGCAGCTGATTTCCGTAAACATTGTGTCAGAATAGGCCGAAAGCATCCTCCAAACAAGCTAACAACATGTTAGCTCGCGTAGCGCTAATTCACGTTTACCGATTCTGCCGCTGCTTCTTGCTCGTCCACCGCCGCGGCCCAGGAGTCCGTAGCCATTGTGGTGCAGTTTCTTCTGTAGTTATTTCAGTGAGGGTGACTCAAATAGTAAAAGCAAGCCCAGAACGAGGGAGTCGGGAAATGTTAAAGTAACTCTTTACCACAATGGCGTGCCAAAGACCGAAACAGATTCTGGGCACCTGTGCAACCGCTCACATGTCCGGGTAGTGTGCAAGTGCCAAACGGTGACTAGTTCCCAGGTTATTAAAAGTTCCTAGCCGACGTACAGATAGCTCTAAATTCTCAATATTTAGGCCTTTTCTGTTAAGTAATTCAATACGTGCATTTAAACGTTTTGGTAAGGATTTAGGAGATTGAAGGGTATATTTCAAGAACCCGTAGCCTACCAAGCCTGTAGGTGGCGCCAAAACACCCTGCATAAACCATAAGACTGTAGGCATACATTCACCCAAACCAAATGCGTTTGCCTGCACAGCATCACCTGAACACACGCGCGCGCGCTAACAATCTGACAACAAAGAACATGCAGGTCTTTTTATTTATAATGCAGTCCACCTGCAAGACAAAGAAAATGGTTAAAGCTGGATTACCAACCAGGCAACACAGTTGTTTTCATGACATACATATTGGTATACTGAGTTTTTACCTGAGTCAAAATCAAGGGAAAACCCCTGTATTGTTTCTGTATGTGTTATGTCATCCTTTTACAATGCATTATGCTTAATAAATATAATATGTTGCAAATGCTCACAATCTAATTTAGAGATGGGGGTGGGAGGCACCCTAGCCGAACAGTAACTTTTTGCATTGAACTTTTTGCATTGAATTAACGAATAGGGTTAATAATTTGTTAATCCAACCATGAGGACAGGAATGTATTGCCATGTTCTCAGAAAGTAATCAGTGTCATAGTTGAGGTTTATTTAGAAGGACAACATAATTGGCAGCCTTGCTGAAATAATGAGTCATCTTCAATCAGTCAGAACATGCACTGAGTGAGAGTGAGTGAATCCCATGTTGAAAACTTTCTTTGAAAGTGCAAATCAATGCAGTTTTTAACCTGCATGCTTACTGTTGACCACTTCAACTTGTAGGTTAGACAGCAATCAGTGTATTAAATCATGTACACGGTTTATAGACACAAGTCACTGAATTTTCTTTTCATATATGGAAGCTAAAATGAGCCACTCAGGAAGTTGTTTTATTTATTTATTTTAACTTGAGACAACATATAACATTAGTAAGCCTTGGGGTTGCTGGTAGGCAGATTGTACCTAACGACAGAGCCAGGCTAGCTGGGTCTAATGTTTATGATAAGCTAGTCTAACCGGCTTCAGGCTGCAGCGTCACATTTACAGTACAGACATGAGTGGCATCAAATGTCTTATTTAACTCTTGGCAAGGAATCAAATTAGCTTATTTCCCAAAAATATCAAATTATTATTCATTACTACTATTCTTAATTTGAAACCATCCACTCTCTCATTCATGAAACATGTAGCCTTCCCTGCTTTGGCACATTATAGGTATATGAATAGTGCTGCAGTGTGGTGCTTAAGGCTATTACAGAGCTGGCCTCCACTAAGGACAATGCTGGAGCACTCGGGGTCACCTCTGGAGCCAGAGCGCTGTGGATGGCTGCTCCTTAAATGAATGCAGAATTGATTTCACACATTTCCCCTGTTCCACGGGGATAGATAGATAGATGATGACAGTGGCTTTGGACTGTGCTGAAGGAGATTACATTGATCCCTGTTCCGCTGTCATCCAACGGTCAGCCTTGCTCTGTATGTATGCGTCAGTGCCAGTTCATCCACATGTAGTATGTGTGTGTGTGTGTGTGTGTGTGTGTGTGTGTGTGTGTGTGTGTGTGTGTGTGTGTGTGTGTGTGTGTGTGTGTGTGTGTTGTGTGTGTGTGTTGTGTGTGTGTGTGTGTGTGTGTATGTGCATAGGATTGTGGGGTGGTTGCTTCAGTGTGTGAGTGAGTCTCCCAGATAGTCAGTTTGGAAACAAATTTGTCAAAAGCTTGAAAGAGCTGAGTTTATTGTTGCCTCCAATCAGCTGCCTCGCCGGAGGTATCCATGGCAACAGAAAGAGTAAAAAGTAAGGCTCGAGGTCCCCAGAGAATTTGGAAGAGACAGAGAGACGGACTTTGTATTGCCACATACGGATTCATTTCATGCATTGAATATGACAGAAAGTATATCAAAGCAGATGGGTCTCAGTAGAAATAGGTTTTCCGTGTGAACAATTTGGAGAGAAAGGTAAACACTCAGCCCACGGATACATAAAGTCAAACACTATACTCCACGCTCATATAAATACACTATGTCAAAGTTTATGTAGGCAGTATACGCTTCACTACAACACTTGAGTATAGGGTGCAAACACAGGGGCTTGAACCTTTGTCATCCAGGTAAATGATGATATACCCCGAGTTAAAAATAAACAATTATGCAACAGAAAAAATAACAGTGTTGGATGAGAAGGTATAGACAGAATAATTGGTGTAGTTTTAGACTTTATAGTCCCTTTTTCTGTCATTTTCTTTTGCATCCAAATTGAATAGCTAGTTGCTCCCATCATGAGGTATTTACCATTTCACCTGGAAACGGGACATTATAATGTTATTGATGATTGCTTTTTTTGCTTTTGTTGGGAGACTATGAAATCATGGGACTTTAGCAGATTGTCTGGACAATGCTTGGGCACAAAGGGGAAAAAAAGTGATCAATTGGTATTGATAATAGTTTTGAGATAACATGTTTAAGTGTCTTCTCTTGCTCTTCTCTGCAAGTGGTTTGGGGCAATATTTTCTTCTGTCTTTTTTTCTTCTTCTTTGTTTCCATGTGGTGTTAATCATGATGTGTCATGTATTCCCATGTGGCCTGGTCCATTTCAATGGTATGACACAAAAATAAAAAATTAATTCAGAGGTTAATTAAATCATTCATACACTGCCGCAAGGCCGGTTTGAACTGTGAGAGGGGGAGCAAGCAGTTCACTGGTGGTCAGGTGTGACTTCAGCTTAGAGAGAAAGTAGGGGATGGTGTCACGATCATGGGCTGACTGGTTCGTTTTAACCCTTAAAGCCCCCCAACATACAGAATAGAAATGACTAGCGAGAGGTAATTAGTGAAGAAATTAGACATAATTATGGATCATTCTTACTCTTCTTTTACCATCTTCAACCAAACCACATTGAACCGATTAGAAGTAAGGTTGGATGTAACAGTCTATAAGACACAAACCCAAATACCGACGAAGAGGCAGGGAAGGTGTGATAAAACGGCATAGCTTACATTCTGCAAAGAGAAAGCAATGCTTTCAATAAGGGTTACAGGCACTATCTATTGTTACAGGGCACACAGACAGTAGATGGCAGGATGGAATGAAGACATAACAAGTACAGACAGGCAGAACTGAATGAAAAGTATAGCAGGCTTTGATCTGGGAGACAGTGAGCGCTAGCCGTCTCCTATATACATTGATAAATAGGCAGACTGGCTAGGTGGGGACTCTGGTGGAAAGGTGTAGATGGCAAGTCTAGAAAGGCCGGAGATGTTGAAAGCAACATTAATCTATCTATGTTTTTGCCACTTGCTTGCTGAGCAGCCCAGCAAGCTAATTATTGAAACACACACTTGATTTGGCCTCATAAATCTTTCATGTGTTGGCAAGCAGTAGTTTATTTACATATCCAGCAGACGTTAAATATAAGTCCAAGTTCTGCTCTCCTCTCTTCATCTGAGCTCTGTTTTCACAAACTTATGAAAAATATATGTACTTCTTCAGTAGCTTACTGTGTTCAAAATCGGGGGAAGGTAGCGAGGTAATGTGTTGTGGTGTTGGTTATTATCTCACTGTCTTTTTTTTTTTTTTTTTTTTTAACCTTTATTTATACAGGTATATCCCATTGAGACCGAAGACTCTTTTACAAGGGAGACCTGTTTTCCTTTCCCACGTTACCATTCACACACACATTCATACACCGATAGCAGGCTAACTATCGTCATTCACACGAGGCAACGTGAAAGTTAACCATATATCGTAAACTTTTGGGCCTTAATAAAACCAAAGCAAGCAAAAAATTGTTGTGATGAGTGAAACCTCTCACATTACACAAAGTCATTGGACCTGTTGTTCAAATAGAAATATTGATGAGTGCAGCTTTAATATGCGTGGTGTAGGAGGTGTTTATCAGATTAACTAGTTGAGAGAGGGCAGAAGGACAAAGGAGTGGTTGACATTAGAAATATGTCTTCTTTTTTTTAGATATTGAGGGATGGGTAACGTAAGGCATTGATTTGAAGTAGTCATACAGTAGTGAGGTTAAGCTTCTCTTTTCTTTATGGTGGTTGACAATGCACCATATGGTTAAAGTGAAAGGACACCTAAACAAAGAAAGCTGGAACCTTACAACCATATGGGATCGTCAACACATTGTTATTGACGTTTTCAGATTGACAGAAAATGATTAAGCAACTATTTTGATATTCAATCAATCATTTTAGTCATGTTAAGTCATAATGCTACAATGCCAAATATGTTCTGCTTCTTGAATGTGAAGATGAATTGCTTTTCTTTGTCACATGATAGAAAAAACTAGTTATATTTTGGTTTTGGACTGTTGGTCCAAGAAAACAAGAGATCTGATGGTATGACCTTGAGCTGTGAAAATGAAAACAGGCATTTTTGTTTAATTTAAAGATGAATCGATAATGAAAATAACCGTTAATCGCAGCCCTAAATGTTATATTCAAAAACCATGGTCATTAATATACTTCTATTAAAGTGTTCACTTTTCTTGAAGGCACCGATGTCAGCCAATAAGACATGGTTCTCAGTTGGTGCTCGAGTTTGTCCCAAAGATGTTGGTAGATGGGCAAAACCTCTCTTTTTTTGTACCTGGGTTTGTCATTTTGAAATAGGAAAACACCTTCAGACTGATTTCCAAAATCATTGTCATAGGGCAGGTCCATATTAGTGTGTACCTTGTATAGCACTTGATCTAACTAATGATATGTCTAATACTTACACAAACGTTGCTTGCTCTAAAATAAATAATATAAGCATCCCATACCCAATATTTATATCAACCTGGTCCCAGTAAAGGTGCTGGCTGTGATACCGTGCAGTGACGACAAAGGCACCATGTGTAAAACTATGCAGAGTCTGTCTCCTCTGCCTTGTTCTCTCTCTGTCTTAAACATGGCCGCCTTGAGGTCTTTGGTTGTCCATCGTCGGCTAATTAATCTGGATCAAAGGGAGACAAATCCCGTAAATACTGACAAGCTGCGCGCACAGGTCCAAAGGTGGGAGACAGACAGACAGGCGGACGGGAAGAGAGAGAGAAAGAGGGGGAGATTAAGGGGCGGCTTCTCCCCAGACCTCTCCTTCCCACTTTCTCCTGAGAGAGAAGTCATTAAGATTCATACGCCTTCTTCTTGATCCTTCACTCTGTGCACCTCATTGCTTGCTCTGTGCATTTTTTATACAAGAAAAGAAAAAAAACACACAACCTGCGCACCCACGCCAGAATTAAAAGGGTGATGCAGAACTTGTTTTCCGTCAACAAGAGAGAGAGAGTACAGAGAAAAGAGAGAGGAAGTGAGATACCGTAAGAGATGGCAGGAAGGAAGGAAGGAAGGGAGGAAGGAGAGAGAGAGAAAGAGTGAGAAAGAGTGAGAAAGTCAGGGGCTGACAGCTGGTTGCTATTCCTGAGGCTTAGCCGGAGAGGCTGATGGTGCAGAGTGGACATCACCAAAGAATTTCAATGTGGACGGAACAGCTTGCCGTTGTCAGAGTCAGGGATCTAGCCTCCATATTACGGACCTGACTGTTTTACGAAATGCTGCTGGGAAAGTAAAAGCTCTGATAAGTGATATTAGTCTTAGAACTTGGATGTCTATGCACAGGTTCAGATTTAACATTTTGATTACATCAACACGGTCAAACGGAACATGGTGTACCTGATGGCAGTTTCTGGGGATCACTCACATCATTTTTATTTTCCTAAAACTCATGGATTAATTAAACTCTTAATCTACAGTGATTTTCGTTGTTAATGATGAGTTTTTAAAGACAATTTGGCTGTTTCTTTGACACAGTTTAAGCCTTCCTCCCTGTTCAGAATTCAGCTCTAAGCCTCAAAGAAGTGGTTTTATTTGTAACTGTATTTAAACGAGTGTTTTGAATTCTAGTGGAGAACCTCAAATTTCCAAAGATACAGGAAAGGGGAAATTTGTCTGAAATGATGCACGAAACACACAAGTGCACAGCAATTCACGGTTTGATGGATCTTGGATTTGAATATTTTCCCCTGTAAATATCATAGCTCCAATACATGGCTGGAAAACCATGACGCACAAATAGGCATGATAGCGTCAGAAACATTGTAGTGAGATGATTTAAAAACCTTAAAGCTAGTAAAGAGGTTATATAATAAAGGGAAACTGGACGTCAAGGGTTCATGGAGGACTAAACTTGTGTAGTCTGGAAATGTGTCCAGTGTCGTAAAAATAGAAAATGATGGGTATGAGGTAAGAGATTTTTGAAAAGAATATTCCCTGTTTCTGTTATAACGTGTCAATACTAGGACATAAAAAAAGACTATTCAGCACTTGAAGCCAGGAACTGATCATGATTCTGTATGTTCACGCTGCCCTGTAGCAGGATTTATGTATTTGCAACTAATTAGCAGTTTATTTTGCTAATTTCTTCCTCAGGGTTTTTAACTTCTCTGGAGGGTTGGACCCACCAGTTGGTTTCTCTGTCTTTGAGAGACCAAATGAAAGGTTCTGTAATGTTGTGGCAAAAAAAAAAGTTTGTTAGTGGTCCCAAGATTGGCCAAAGCAACCTCAAGCATTTGGAACCCTCCTTCTGGAATTTCTCCAGGGGAGAACCCAGCTCTTGCTAAACCCAACCAATACTGTAAATAAACAGCTGGATTATTACTTTGAAACAGGAAGGGGCTAAATAGCCACAAGTTCATTATAAAACCCTGGAAAAAAAGATTAAGCAAGACTTTTCATTTGCTCATTCAAGTTGGTGTTCAGCAGTCATCGACAATCATGAGGTCTTGTTCATTCATCTGTCGTGGCCAAACAGCTTTGAGACTGTCAAGCTCCGGCTCAACAATTTTCAATTCCTTAATCATTTATTAATGTCGTGCAGTCAAATTGCATATCAATAATGTAGAAGGGCTCAGTACAATGTTGATACAAAACACCCTGAAAGTCGGGCTCATTCATGCTCAAAGACCTGCAGACATATGTACTATGTTTAGTCCCACGTGGGCCAGAGCTGGCACATTGCATGAATACAGTCTGCATCAGTGAGCTGTGTAATGTAAGTTGATGATTGAGCAAGTAAAAATGCTTCCCATGTATTCTCTTATGAGTCTGTCATTGGAAATGTATGCAGCATAAAGCCCTTTAGATGAATAATTGTTTTTCCTAGGAGAGAACAACATATAGCCTAGAATAACACTGGCACGAAGAACAGGGAGAAATCGTTCCGTAAGTAAATTGATAAAAAGTGTGGTACATTAACGATATGTATGATTGACCGTAACTCCAAATAATTGTGTTTTCAATTTTCAATTTTGAAGGGAAATATTTCGGTCCAACGCTTTATAGAGAAGTTTCGACGACATTTTGCGCGACATTTTGCACACCTACACGACCACCTCTGCTCTCGGTCAGTTGGTCAGCTATATTGTGTGTTTGGCCACGAGCCAATCACGCATGTAGGACAAATTAAGTGACCAATGGCGGATTTCCATCTAGGTCAGCATCTTTTATTCAGGAGGCACGCGTACACAGTTACATGCCACGCCGCCCCGGGGGCCCTGCGGAGACCCACTCTGCCACCGAGCGATGGGCCACCATTTTGTTCTGTTTTGAAAATGATCTCCATGCATGAGATTAGCTGGGGGGCCCGCAAGCTCTTCCCTTTGTTGTGTATCCCAGTTTGGATATTTCCCGGCTGGTGTCTGTGTGTGTGTGTGTGTGTGTGTGTGTGTGTGTGTGTGTGTGTGTGTGTGTGTGTGTGTGTGTGTGTGTGTGTGTGTGTGTGTGTGTGTGTGTGTGTGTGTGTGTGTGTGTGTGTGTGTGTGTGCGTGTGTGTGCGTGTATGTGAGTATGTGCAGGGCGTGCATGCGTGATGCCAGGCTGCATTAGTGAGCGTACATATGATTGTGTGCGTTTAATGGTGGTTATGCTCGTTGCAGTGGCGAATTTGATCTCGACGAAGAAATCCGATGCCCATTCTGTGTATGAAGCTGCTGCTGCTGAGCTTGAGGAGGACGCTCATAGCATCTCAAATATGTCTGCAGTGTTTACAGCAATGCACGCTTTAGCAATACAAACCCGTTCACGTGTATCTACACAGCAGATGCATGTGGGTGGCTGTGTGAGTAAGGCAGGGTCAAAGGTAAAACACCGCATTTATGAAGGTCACAAAATGACTCCTGATGGAGCCTTTTCCTTGAACCGTTCTTGCCCCCCCCCCCACCCCCCGCAATGAAACCATGGCCCGTAATGCATGTACATCAACATACATGTTTTGCAGGGAATTGTTCTATAGGATGAACCCACTGCATCCGTAGTAGGCATGGTGTTTGTGACATAAATTTGCTAGAAAAACACAACCGGGAGGAGGTAAATTATATTATGCCGGATCTATGCAAGTGGGTTTCACAAGTATGTAAAGTTGGTTATGAGGTTTTTCTGCGATGCCACTGCACCAAAATGTAAAAAGCTGTCTCTCTCTCTCTTTCTCTCTCTCAGCCGTTGGTTTCCCTCCACAGACTTAAAGCAGCAACAAAGCAACTAGGCAGAGAGAGAGAGAGAGAGAGAGAGAGAGACAGAGAGAGAGAGAGAGAGAGAGAGACTGGGGCTGTGGTTGCTATAGTAACCATCTGGTGGGTCTGAACTGTTTCTCCCTGGCGTTCCTTTCGTCATATCGAGCCTCTGTTTCTCTTCCTCTACTCTCACTTTTTGTTTATCACTCTTTTCCCCCTTCTCTCTTGGCTCTCCATCTCTCTTATCTCCTCATCTCCCTCTTGTGCCCCTCTCACACCCTCTCTCTCTCCCCCCCCCCCCCCTCCTACCCACAAACACACACACCTCCCTCCACCTCCTCCGGCTCTCTTCACTTTCCTTGGAAAACAGCGTGAAAGAGAGAGAGAGAGAGATAGAGAGACAGTGTTTAATGTTAATGTGCCTTGTCTTTGTTTGCTGTTTGTCAAAAACAAATTGTATCACTCTGCCCCGTGAGTCTCATCCGTTAGCCCTGGATTCTCACGCTATATATGACGTCAGGGTTTTTGGAGATGAGTTTTTTTTTTTTTTAAAGACTTCTTTCTGAAAAAGAACTTGTTTGAAAGATTGATGTAATCTGTGATCGAAATTTAGCCGCAACCAAAGTGGGTTTTACCATTACATCATAGGCAGGGTTGGGGTTTTTCTTGCTTTTTTTGTGTCATACCCCTGTGATTCAGCTCTGCCAAAAAAGAAGAAAAGAAAACTGATGTAACACCCCCACTCGGGATGCAGACAGAATATTCTGGTGTGGCGTCTAAAGGGATATTTATTTATTTATCAAACCCAGGACTGCATTTCCCTTTTTTCCCTCTTATCAGCGGTCGTCCTTGTGAATTCCCAGCAGAGTATCAATCAGCGAGAGAATACCTGATCCCAATGCCAATTGAGCTTGCCCACAACACACACACAGACCCACTCTCTCTCTCTCACACACACACACACACACACACACACACACACACACACACACACACACACACACACACACACACACACACACACACACTCACACACGCATACAAAGAAAGGTACTTACCGATACCTGCATACATCCATGCATACACACAAATAGCAAAGATCTGAATAAATAGACAGACATCTGTACGCATAAACACAAATGCACACATGTAATGGAATGAAATGCAAATGTAGTCTCTGTGGCCATTTGCATGCCATACACATTCCATTATACTGCATCATATAAAGCCCATTGATTCGGGGCAAAGATAGAGAGGAGGTGAATTTCCCATACAGTGGCTCAGCATGGGAGGTCACCGCGGGTATTTCCCTGCGACGACGCAAAGGTCAGACTCAGGAGTCCAAAGGAGAGGCTAGCACTGGGTTTTCTCAGCGACTATACTGTGTGAAAGTCACTCAGTCCAGAGTGTGTGTGTGTGTATTTTGTGTGTGTGTGTGTGTGTGTGTGTGTGTGTGTGTGTGTGTGTGTATGTGTTTACGTGTGTGTACGTGTGTGTGTGTGTGTGTGCTTGCAGGGTGCGGTTTCCGCCCTCTCATCCCCCTCTTTCTCCCTCCAATATCTCTGTCTCATTCCCTCCTTCATGTCTCTCCCTCTCTCCTTCGTTCTCTCCGTCTCTCCTACACCTGCCAGAGCTTATGTAACCTCACACAGCAATCCAGATCTTGACTCCCCGTATGCCCTCTTTCACAGTGATTGGCCTCTCATCAGTCCTGCACTACAAAACCCATTTGCCACACTATTATCCAAATAGTGGCTAAGCTAATAATGAGCTTCCCGTTGTCCCATTACATACATGACAATAATGGAGGAATCAGCTCACGGTTAAGTGTCATTTTAAGGCTCTTCTTCCAGCGATGTTCATCCAGACCTGAACCTCCTGCATGTGCTTGAATTTGAACTTATCTGTGCAGCCTGAGGTGAGCAGCACGTGCTAAATCTCTGTGATAACAGCATAGGACTCAGCATATGTAGTGTGAAGCTACAGTATGAAGGATTGTGCATTATAAACACACAGCCTGCATTTTAAACACGTATACCTTGACCTATGACTATGTGCTACGAATATCAGCCTGATATTGGCTACATTATCCAAAATAAACTGAGAAATATATGTCTTCCTAGATAACCACTGTTAGATATACATTATATACAGTATATACAATGCATGATGAGGCTGTCAGCATAGCACAGGAAATAGAGAGTCAGTAGGTAGATCTTTGGACAGTCGACTCAGCAGTTAAACACTTGATTTGACACTATACTGTACCTGTTTATCAAAATATTTGTGAGGAACAAATGAGCAAGAGAAATGTGAAGTCCGAGAGCTGGACTTTTGGAAACTTTGTGACTAAGCCTTCGATTAAATATTGTATGCATATTAAGTTTTTTTTCTCAATGTAAGGGAGATGATAATTTGCTGCCTTCCTCTCGTCTTCATTACTGTAGTTCTATGTTCACCTCTCTTACGCTGGCTCCCATCCAATTAATCACACAGTTTGAATTCAGGAATCCCTTCCAGAGCCCTTGCATGGCCAGGCACCTGCTTACATCATGATACTACTAATAACAATGATTTAGATTTATATATGAAACCCAGGGATGCTTTACAGTAGCAGTATAGAACCCATAAAAAAAAACCAGTAGGAATCTCAAGTCATCAGGATCAGGGTTTGCCTGTTTTCTCACGGACCAGGCTCAAGACAAAGAAAGACTGTGCTTTTGAGTTTGTAGCTCCTACATTTTGGAACTCTTTCCCTCAGGAATTAAGATATGTGTATTCTGTGGAAACCTTTGAAAAATCAAGACCCATTTGTTTGGACAGTTATTTTATGTGGCTTGATAAATACTAGTGAATTATCTCTGAATCTTACTTTTGATCACAATCACACTACTGTTGCCTTTCACATGCATGTTCCATTATTTCAGCTCCAAGCCACATCTGATGTATTCTACCTACTTTAACTTCCCAGTTATGATTTTTTAAAGAGAAATTAGGATAAAAGGAAAACTGTAGCAGACGAAAACATAGAACACAATGAACCACATGTACCTTGTTACATAATCCCACTATTACAGTTCCAAATACTTTTTAGGTTTGTAGTTTTTTGGGAAGTAACTTTTTGGTTAGCCTAATAAACAGCATTTGAAGTATGGGACGTTCCGGTTTTGTAGCTGTATCAGATAATCATTATTGTCATTGAGGAATCCAAATCAAAATGTTGCACTAAAAATCAATACATTTTAAAGTCCTGCTAAATATATTTGAAATGGTTCAGTAAAATGCACAATGCAGTTTAGGTGGATGACACTCACTGATACTAGTTTATGTGTGTCATATCATCTTGATATCTGTCAATTGACCCTGTGTTGATTTATATCTTGTGAAGGTGAAGGGTTGAGGCGTTATTAAGAAAATGTGTGTTCACATGTGACACCTTATTGCTAGTTTGGTTTTCCGGCGTTTGGCACTCACTGTCATATTGAAATGCACTATGATATGATATTCAGTGTTTGTGAGTGATGCAGCCGCAACTCAGCAATTCAGGCAGTGAGTCTTTGGTCTCTTTGTAACTCTGTTGGACTGAATACATTCCTTTCAAATCTCTGTTAAAGGTGACGCATGCTTGTAATTAGTATTATACCTACTATGAGTCACATGCGTAGCTGGCCTTTTTTTAGTTGCGATTTACTATATGGGTGCAAAATGATGTAATAATTTCTGCAGTACAAACTGTCATGTGTTTGACTTACTTTTTGCACTATTTAGAATTCATCTGTTATTTATATTGATTATCTTTTTATCCGTTGTACTTTATTTCAGGTTGGAGAGAAAAAAATATCTGGCACATATTGCAGAAATTGACAATAAAGTTGACTTAAGATTCAAACTTTTTTTTTTAGTTTCTCTGATATTGGTCAACCCTTATGATTGTCTGCACCACGTCACTGGTTAAGTCCTACAGTTTTGACTGTGTCAGATTCGTCGCTGCCCCTTTGTTAAGACTGATCTGTGTGCCAAGCTTGGTTTCGATCAAATCACACTTCCACTGCAACATTTTGGACAAGTGGATCCACCACACACAAAAAAAACGTAGACCATCGATATCACTTCCTAACTGTAACATCCACTCATTCTGTGTGAGGGGATAGGCTGTTACTGCAGTGGGTGCCACTGTCATGGTTGACTGCCGACTTGGAAGAGGGGAAGTATTTTGGCAGGATAATGCGATCACGCCAGCGAGTGAATAGGGGGTCTTGAGAGAAGAGGGCAGAGATAAGAGAACGGAGAACATTCCATTAAAGATATCGATGGTATCAAGACGAGGCCCAGGGAAGACTATTCTGCACCGAAGAAAAAAAAACCCCACCGCACCACCCATCGAGTGCAAGGTGCATCTGTTACCATGGTACCCAGCCCAGGAAGCCCCTTTCATGTCTGTCAAGAAGACAGGGGAGGCAGGGAGGCAGACTAGCTATATATTAGTCTCGCCTGCATTTAGAGCTGAAACAGACATGATGTGTGTGTGCCTCTGTGTGTTGGTTGCATGTATAGGTTTCCTGACACACAACATGGCAGTCCAGGGATTAAGACGCCATACGCTGACAGAGGCTCGTCACACACACATGAATCATTTAGTCACCACAGCAGAGTCGGAAATGTCATGTCTCATCAGTGTTCCTCATGCCTCGGCGGCCCTGCATCATTTACATCTTTGGCAAATGGAGTTAGAGGGGAGGACTTGATTAAAGAGAGGAGCTGAGATTTGAGATGCAAACAGACATTTATTGCATTGGGTAGCAGTGGTGTACATTTCCCCCCCCCCCCCCCCCCCCCCACTGAATCATTTGCAATACTGTAGCACTTCAGGAGATCATAGTCTGTTGCACGTGTTGTCCACGCCGAGTGTGTCTCATCTCTCCTTCGAACAAGACAAAGTGTGGATTTCAAATTCTTGATGGGATTATTAAACTGGTCTTTCTTCCCATTTGGGTCTCCTTCCATATCTGATCTTTTCAAGGAATGGGGATGCTACTTTCTCACAGTGGAAAATGCTGACTTGACCTTCCTTGGCAGCCAGATAGGCAATCCAATAACAACAGGGGAAACTGTACAAGGAACATATCTAAAAGTCGGCCAAGCTATTTGCTATTGTCTTTATCTTCCCGCATACAAAACTAGACTTTTGTGTTTTTGCTACAGTTTAAAAAAAAACAAAAAAAAGCAACATCAAGTACACCATTTCTCATTGTAAACCACAATCAACACTAAACAGTAAGTAGTACTTTGTCATAATATTTATTACAAGATATTAGGCCACTGTACAAATCAGTGTGAATTGTACAGTACAAAGCAGAATTCAGAGATTTTTTTCGAGGTTTGTCATTCAAAGCTGTATACGAGGTGCTTCAAGAACACACAAGAGTTTCAGAGCTTCTGCCGTGCATGCATGATTTCATATTTGCCATGCATGAGTTGGTTTTTCAGTGTTTTCAGAAAGAGCCCTAAAAAATGGCAACCCAACTAAACGACTGAATCGTATGAGTAAATGTATAAAGCACAAAAAAAAGAGCAAGTTCTCCAGTAGAGTATATCCCTCATGAGATTTGGCACACACGATAATGCACATTGCAATATAAATAGTTTATCAATAGGGTGTGTACAGTCAAGTTACAGTATCAACCAATCCAGGTGAAGGCCTGGGAAGCTTACAAACAGGTGGGAGGTACACTGTATATAAATGACTTGTTAGCTGCAAAGTATGGTAACAAAACACACTCAGGCAACATCGAGAATTGTTAAGTGAAAAAAAAAAGAACTCTCAGTCACTCCTAGTTCTCTCGAGAAAAAAAAAGAATCACTCCCTCAGTCCTTAAGTCACTGCAAAAGACATATTCCAGAGGATCAATAAATAAAAGTCTTCAATACAGAGAACAAACCAGTTTACCGCTTCCCACTTTGTGCAAGAAAATATGGGCTACCCTTTCCATATTTACAAACTCTGTTATAGGAGAAGTATGTGCTTTAGTTGTTAGATCATTATTTATTTCTGTATCCTGTCCCTGATTTCTGTGCTTCGACAGCGTCAACTCCTTCATCCGCCTTCCTCTCTCTTTCCACCCCCCCCCCCTGTTGTGTTCTCCCACTTTCGGATTATATGGCGAAACCCTGTTATCCAGGGTGTGTTTGTTTGCGTGAGTGTGTTTGTGTGTCGGGGTGGGGGGGTCCACCTTGGGGTCTCCTTTGCTGCCATCTCCCGCCCCTGCCAGTGTGTGTCATCGGATGGCCATGACTGACTGGGAGAGGAGGGCGTGGAAGTGCTGCTTGCTGCCACATGAGAGAAAGTGCTTATATACAGTGTCTTTGGATTAAAACTGGTAAATATCGCCATAAAAAAATTCAAGAGTATCTTTTGGGGGGGGCGGTGAGCCGTGCGCTCTAAGCCTCTGCCGGGGTCTTCTCTGTTCCATTTTTCAGGGCTTCGTCGTCGCCATTCTCATCTTCAATCACAACTGTGGATGACAGGGGAGAGAGAGTTAATGAGGGGGGCTCATCTTGGTGTGGCGTCTTTAAAATTACCCACCGACTGACAGGATGGCATTAAAGCCCAGAACCATTAGCACTGCGCTGCATGAGCAGAAGTAGGCTAGTGTGTATGAGAGATTAATAACATGCAAAAATGGAAAGATATCCATGAATGTGTTTCATATTTGTGTGTGTGTGTGTGTGTGTGTGTGTGTGTGTGTGTGTGTGTGTGTGTGTGTGTGTGTGTGTGTGTGTGTGCGCGTGTGTGTCTGTCTGTGTGTGAGGCATAATTGTCAATGTGCATGTCTGAATTTCTGTGTGTCTCTCTTTGCTGTACACCCGCAAAATGCAATTCTTAAATGCTGCCATGATTGCCATGTTTGTCCATGTTGTGTCACAACTGTGTGTCTACATGTGCCACCATAAGTGAGCCTCAAATGTTCAAGGACCCCCTCATGGCTTGTATCAGGAATGCAAAAAGCCAGAACGCCAATCAAAAGATCATGCAAAAAAAATTCCTATTACTCAGTAAATATCTCAATCATTCCTAAATACATCTCAATCATTCCAAGAACTCAGTTGAAAGGAGGCATTCAGCGCAACTGTGTTGAGCAACATATTAGAAGCATTTAACAGCACGCACTGCGCATCCAACTTGTGTTGCAATGCGAATAGAATATTTCAAAAACCATACATCCAAGACGAATGCAAACAATACTGGAGACCATGTCAAGGCATAGGTGTTGCCACACACATACAGTACATCCTTAATTATGCTCCATTAATACCGTGCGCATTTATCACATCACCATGCATACGAAAACGCCTTGATTATATAATTACCCCGTTTGCTCCTGCCTATTTGTCCGAGTTTCGGCGGACGTTTATTCTGTGAGCCATTGAAGAAGTTGTTGGTGTCTTGAAGACGACAGGTGAAGGAAAGGTGTCCCTCGTCGCCCTCATTTCCATAATGACTCATTTTGTCTTCGTTGAAAGGTAGCACTTCCGACATCTCCAAATGCGTCTTTATCACCAAGGCGCACGAACTGAAATGTATAGCCCCGTCGCCAAGCCTAAACTCGGCCGTCTATAACAAACAAAAGGAGGGGGGAAAACAGTGCTGTCTGCTGACACGATCTAGCCTTTTCTGTTTACCCCGTAGACACGTGTCTGTCTCCGTGGGTACGCCACAGAAATAACAGTAAATCAAAATGTCCTCAATTTCCCCGCTCGCGGAGCTTCGGCAACATTATTCAAATTTTCCAGAGGTTTCTTCTCTCTGTGCGTATTGCTTTGGAAATGGAGGCGCACGTACAATAGAGCCGTGGAGCGTCCGCTGGTTTGGAGCGGCTGAACCCGTCGCACGGAAAATCTGAGGAAGAAATGCAAATTGAGGAGCGATGCAAAACATGGATTCCGGGGAGACCTGGCGAGAGAGCTGTACGGGGGTTTTTCTGGTGCAGCCCAAAGAGGCTTCCAGTCGGGACTCGTGTTGTAGGCTACCAATATGCCACTCTCCAGGATCTTGATGCAATCAAACGAATGGCGTTTTTACATTCAAAGATGGCACACAAATGTAAACCAACATGGTTCTCTGGAAAGACGTCGTTAACGCGCCCCCACTCGACAAGTTAGGGATATTAACCTCTCAACCTGTTTATTATATGACTCATTTGGAGTTTTATTTGAGGTTTTGGGGCAAGGTATGTGTCCATCGAGTCAACCCTCACCAGAGGATGGCAGTGTTTTCGTAGGATGTAACTTTTGGTCCCATGGCGCATCTCCAGTTTAATACAAAGGGCCTGCGCTGTTCATTTCTAGAAAACTATGATATTACTGTGAGGTGTGTTTGGATGGAGGTTTAAGATTTCACAGCTGGGAACCACTGACCCACTCCAGGAAGCAGTTTTATTATACTGTCTGGGTATTTGATCACTGAAAACCAGCTTGTGTTTTTTATTTATTTATCCACAATCCATGTTCCAAATTGGATGATTTTCCAGGTTTTACATAGTAAATTATTCAGACAACTTCGTCAAACATCATATAGAGACATACTAGTAGGACTCTTAAATAAAGTATACCTCTCTCTCTCTCTCTCTCCCTCTCTTACACTCACACGGACACACACACACACATTAAAACAAACAATTCAACAATACATTCCAGTATTCTGAAACTCACACTATATTTACCGATAAGGTGATGATTCATAACAGACACGTGCATAATGTCCTCAAACAATAGGATCCAGTTTGAGAACATGGTGGGGATTTTTCTCTTTTGTTATGACAATAGGTGGAAAGTTACAAGATCAGAGTACGGTATGAAACCGGTTTACTTTCTTCATTGAAGTCCTCTGGGATTGTTTTCAGGGGTGGATACAAATTCTCATCGGGACTACCAGTCATTGCCTTCTTCTCTATTTACATAAATATGTCTTCTATAACATCAGCACAAAGGGGTCTTATACAGTGAATGACATCAATCTTGACATAGAATATCCTCTCTCTCAGATTTACTTAACCAATATCAGCACACGGACAATGAACGAAAGGTGATATCCTTAAGCAGAAGTTGCGGAGTTGCAACCATGACACACCTTGTCCCTGTGGACGAGCAGAAGCCACGATTTTATCAGAGGCTCACCTTCCATATCAGAACAACTCGATACTCACTTTTCAGTGTCACGGCACGTGAACATATTGCCAACAGAATAGTTCTTTGTATTGCTAATATTATTTTTTGTATTATATGGGTATTGATAAGGCCCATAATATAGAGAATCAGAAATGCAAAAGGAAATCAAAACTTATTTTTCTAACCAAAATAATTGGCTGCAGAGCTGCATGTACAGATGAGTAAGAGGGGAACCCATAACAGTTTGAACACACTCTCAAACACTATGGCAAAAGTATGAGACTTGATTTGAGGTGTTTCGTTCAGTCCAATTGGAGGCAACTGGACTCTGGAGCAGTGGAAACTAGTTATGTTGTGTGACCAATTGTGCTTCTCTGTCTGGCAGTCTAGTTTGGCAAATGCCAGGAGAACGTTACCTGCTTGACTGCATTGTGCCAACAGAAGAGTTTGGTGGAGAAAGGATAATGGGCTTGTTTTTCTGTGGCTGGCCTAAGCCCCTTTTTTTCTGTGAAATCTTAATGCTTCCGCTTACCAGTACTTTTTGGACAATTCTGCGCTTCCAACTTTGTGGTAACAGTTTTGGAAAGGCCCTTTTCTGTTCCAGGATGACTGTGCACAAAGCCTGGTCCTTAAAGGCATGGTTGGATGAGTTTGGTGTGGAAGAACTTGCCAAAGTCAAACTCAACTCACTCAATTCTGACACAACTTCACACATTCTCTTAAATGTGTTATATTTAATTCCATAAAAGGGTATTTTGTATTTTCACACATAATTACATATTTTAAAAAGTTCCCACTGAAGTGGATCACACAATAACTGTGGCTGGCAGAGGTTTCATAGCAAGGTGATTTGAGATGTCCCACCATTATGAAAAAAAACATTTGAATAATCAGAGGATGAATGGTTCAGAGGAGGGTCTGCACAATTTCCACAGACCTGACTTTTGAGTCCATGCCAGCACAAACATTTTGATGGGAATTATCCTTTTTTTTAGGGCATAAGTGGCTGCTTTCATTATCTTTGTTTCATTAGGCTATTATCTAAATCAGTATTTGTAGCAGCGTATGTATGACCGGTAGATGGTTTGGTCTATCCATCGGCGAAATTTGGACACAGCCGTGTAGACTCCTGGAAACTTAGCATCACCACAGCCGTTGCCCCAGGAGACCACGCCATAGACACGCCCCTCACACAGCAGCGGCCCCCCAGAGTCACCCTGCAATGACAAGACCACACCCTCCATCAGTTGTCACGCCACACTGTACTTCATGAGAAAACCAATGATCTGACTTTCTCATAGTTGACAGTCAAGCAGCTTTAATTTCCACGAACGGGGTTACAGGATACAAAAAAATTGTACAAAGGCAACCGTTTCAAGGAAGGATTTACTACTCCTGCGTCTCATATCTCCCAGCCAAGTTACATAACTTCTTTATTGTTGACAATAAGGGAAAGGCAATACACAACGTCAATTTTAATTTAAATCAAAAGACATTACTGTAACAGAAAAGAACGCCCTGGCCTGTTTTCAAATGAGATGCGATACAATTTCGCTCATAAAACAGAACAATCTATAATTCATGTTTCACGACTAAAATAGGCTAATTACTCAAGATGTAAAACATTTATATTTCACACTCATAAAAACCACAGAAGCCTATGAGAAATTTATAACGCTAAATTTGTTTCACACAAAGCAAACCACATTGGCCAATTCATGTACGTGGGTTTTTAATGAAAATGTTGACCCTTACGAAAAGCTTTATATGCACTGCCTTACATTTGGCATGTGACATATCTGGAAATCAATTATGCCTCAAAGTGTTGATGTGAAACGGTAACGGGAGAGGTGAAAAGCCAAACTGCACTCTAACAGCATGGTTGGATTCATCAAATCATAATCTCTTGCTGCCACTTGCAAATGCCAACACTCAAAGTTGCCTACTGCAGTGTTGAAATAAAGCACATTTTAACAAGTCTTTAAGCTCTTCACCTAAGGCTAAATAAAGCCTACTGGTAGATGACACATTGGATTTCATGTCACTTTTGTTTCTCACACTAAACGTTGGGGCAGAAATTCTTCCATGATACAAATAACCAACAGTTAGGTTTTCAGCCCCAATGCTATTTAAAGCTGTAGTGCTTCTGTCGCCCCCATGAGGAATTCTGAGTAAGTACAACAACACTATCGGCGCATCTACATGAGGTAAGCCTTCTGTGAGAGGGCATGGATTTAATACCTTCTTCTGTACGTCCAGGATGTTTCTTAGCAGTAGAATTAACAACTGAAACATTTCGTGGGTGCTTCTTAGGATTTTAATGAGCTCCTGCACCAGTGTCGGGGGGTGATACCAGTTTATAAATGCTGCCCTACTGAGAGATACAGAGAGAGTGTCGTGGAGCTGATAGACTTGATCAACTTTGTGTCAACTCGTTTGCAGATGTCTTGAATGTCAGCTGGATAAGCTTCTCAAAACAGTGTTATTGTTTTGATCTAATGTGAGTGCATGACAAAGATGATCATGCATGTGCTATTTGATATACATAAGCTGGGAGACCAAAGTTTTGTGAATTTATTACTTCAAAATGGATTTAATAGCTTTTGAAAGATCAATGTCACAATGGGGTGGAATGGATAGCCATTAATGTGCAACAACAGCTGACCTGACAGGGGTCAAATGTAATTGCTTGAAGAAAGAAGATAATAGCCTTTGTCCCCCTGTACCTTGCATGCATCCTTTCCTCCGGTCTTGTAGCCAGCACAGATCATGTTGGTTGTGATGTTTCCATTAAAGGACTCGCTGCTGTTACACCTTGCTGTGGAAACAATGGGCACCGTGACGGTTCTCAGGGTGAAGGGGGACTGGCCTCCACCCAGACTGTTGTAGCCCCACCCAGACACCCGACACACCGAGCCTTCCACCACTCCTGTCCCCTGCCTGGGCAGAGGCGCCAGCGACACATGTCTGTTGAGCACCATGGGGGCTCTCAACTATGGGCATACAATGTAAGTATAGTTTCAAAGAGGGCACGTGAGGAATAAGAAATGTAGTAAAACATTGTCAATATGTGCAATATTATATTGATCGGTAATCTGTGTGTTTACAGTAATATTGATTTTTGATTTTAATTTTATTCCAGACACAGAGAGAAAACGGTCCATAATACAATACAAAAACAGTAAAAAGACAAACAACAATAAAAAAGACTAAAAAAGACTCCATTTAATAGTAAATCAGTGAGAACATAAGACACATATGACATATTTTTTAATTACATTCTATTTTTGAATAGTTGTTTTGGTTTTAAAGCCCACAAACCCTGCTCTCATCAACCCCATTTAATTTTTCATCAGAAAGATCCCTGATAAACCCACTGTACACTGTCTGCCAAAGACAAACTGTGGCTCTTGCCAAGCTGGCTCAATGACTAATGATGTCTTCACTATTTTTGAACAACACACAGTAATCAATCCATTTGAAATGTCACGTTCTAGATAGTTTAAGTTTGATAACCATTACTGTATGGCTAAATCTCTGCACTCTAGGGGAGAAAGGGGTTAGTTGTCACACCTAAGCTTCAATTTAATGTAGGAATGACTATTAAAAGATGTTTTGGTAATGAGCAATTCACACTAGAGTAAAAAGCGTGGCTACAAACCCCCGTTCTCCCCTAGTACCTTAATGAGCATGATGTCAGCATTGTTGGTGCTCCTGTTGTATAGGGGGTGGATGACCAGCCTGTGGGGTTTAGCGTACTGCTCGGTGCCCTCGAAGGAATTTACGATGTAGTCGCCCGCCACTATCATCATGTGCTCTGCCCTAAAAGACAGGGCATTTCCATTTGACATCACATTTATCGACCATTTGAGCACTTCATAGATTATGGCCTTGAGATTCGATCATTTCTGACCCCTATTGGAGGCAGTAAAAGGAGACAAAACCAACACAGGCCTATTTTCAACAACATAAACCGGAGCCAACATGATCATGATTTATCAGACTGACGTATACTAACATTCTTACAGTGTCTTAGTTGATTTAAAGGGCAGATCAAAATGTCAGTAAGTGATGACGAATCCTGACCAGGATTGAAAGTCACAAGGCAAAGTGAGCACACGGGTTGCCATGAAGTCAGAAGGGTTTGTCTGCCAGGGAACAATGGCTTACTGTAAGCAAGTAGGGATGGGACAGTATAACAGAAATACGGCCAATTTCCTGGATCGAGACAAGATCACACTTCACGCACACACACACACAAATGCACCGATGATGTGCCAAGGTCAGTTGACTGGACTTTATCTGTGTGCTGTTTGACTTGCCACAGGTTGACTCTGTGTCATGATCAAGTAGCATTGTTTTGACGTTACCTACTGGTGGCAGAAGGGATGTTTGCTTTAAGGCATCTGTTGGGACCATCTGCTTCACAATATAAAATCATGACAAATTAGCTTCTACAGCGGCACTTCTATAGAGTCCACTGAAAGGGTGCCAGAAGAATTTCCTCTGCAAGTAAACAGTTTGATCTTAACCTTGAGCAAAGTACAAACATAACCATCATGACACAATTTACAGTTATAAGGGAAGCAGTGTTTGAAAAAATATGTGTTCTGGAGGCAGAAAAATAGCCTTAATAATTCATTCTTGAGGATCCTTACTGTGAAAATGCGCCTGTTTGTGGCAGGAGGTATTGAGGAGGCAAAGGCAGATACTGTATCTGGTGTAACACCACCCTGGGGCATTTTTCTTAAACCGATTTTCAGCATAACACAATGCAACACAGTCACTAACACCACCATCAACACATTAACCCCATCCCTGCCTTAAATAGCCACCACTGGTAATTGACAGGACTCATTTAACTCCCTTTTCAAAATAGATATAATACATGAATCACATACAACCCTGGAATAATATCACAACACCCCGACACCTTATACTTGATGAATAATCATATGTTTAGATTCAAATACACAGTAAGCAGAAGCTGACAGGTGGAGGTGAGAGGTGAGAAAGTAAGCAGAGTTTGAACTTCTTATTTTATAGTTACTTTTGGTGTTAAAAAATAAGTGCAATACATAGAACGTTAAGCATGCTAAAATTAGCTGATTACGCCTGACGTTAATGTGATATGGTCATTAACCAAACAAAATCTTGTACCTGATGATGGTGCTAAACAAGAAGTTCAACGATCATATTAGTCATTCAAATTCATCACCTAGGGAACATGAATGTCTGTGCTATATGTCATGACAATCTATCCCATATAGCTGTTGAGAGAGGGAAAGTCAGGGGATCACCAACGTCATTAAGATACGCCTGGGCACCATGAATGTCTATACAAAACTTTATGGCAATCCATTCAATAGTTGTTGAGATATTTCATTCTGGACCAAAATTGATGGATTGACCAACTTTGCCGCCCATCGATCCAACATAAAGAAGCACAAAACATCTCCAGAATAAAACTAATGAACATACATTAGGGTTTTGGGAGTTTTCATCCAACAATAACAGCATACAACATAAACAGTTTTAGTTGATTCTTACCCGATGTTACAATGTGCTGCGGTCAGCACCCAGTATCTGTGAACCAATGATCCACCGCAGAAGTGTTGGCCCCTGCTGCTCTGCAGTGACACAATGTATTTGATGGAGTTTCGTGGAGCGGTGTGACCGCCTACTATTCGTCCTTTCTTGGGCACATGGCCTGTATGCAAACAAAGAAAAGCTTCAGGAAATGGTGTAAAAATAAGATGTCCTAGATGGATTTGGAGTTGTGTAATACACAACCAAGCCTACATTGCTGTGTGAAAAGCTCCAAAAGATGCAGATAAGACCCCTCCTCGACTGCCTGGATTATTGACAGTTTGTGCAGCTGAGGGTCTGGGCAGTGGTTAGCAGCACAGGAGCACTGTAGAGGACCATACTATCACCTTTCCTCTTCAGTACACCTCAGACCTCCAATACAGCTTAGAGTGCTTTCAACTGCAGAAATAATTAGATAACTAAGCACTTGTGTGGTGTGTCAGTGCTAGACAGGAGACAGAGTAATGACAGAGGGGACTGGTGGGCAGCTTTGTGGCATGGTGTGGGAACAACAACCTCATCTTAGATGTTACCAAGATGAGGGAGATTGTGTGGGATTTTGGGAGGATCAGGAGGCCTTAGAGATGAACCCTGTTTCCATCTAGGGAGAAGAGATAGGGGTGGTGGAGGGCTAACACCTGGGCGTTCACCTTGACAACAGACTGGACTGGAAATGCAACATGGGGGCTATCTAGGAAGGGACAGAGCAGTATGTATTTGGTGATCAAGCTTAAATCTTTCAATGGGTGCAAGAGGATGTTGCATATCTTCTACCAGTCAGATGTGGAAATATCTGTTTTCTTTGCAGCCACCTGTTGGGGAAGCAGCATCAAAGCAAGTTAGTCAAAGAAACTGAACAGATTGATGAAGGCTGGATCTCTGCTGGGGATCGCTCTGGAGTCCCTAGAGTTGGTTGGGGAGAGAAGGATGTTGCACAAGCTACTGAAGATAATGGACAGCACTATATACATTCTGGACGGACAGTAGAGTGTCTAAGTTGTCTAATTCCTTCCCACAGAAATAACCATCTATAATGGCTCACTGCTGTATTGGAGTAGAGGCTCTTTTTAATCAGTGGAAATGAACAATGCACCTTTTTGTGGTTAGAAATCTATCTATTTCTGTGATATCCAGGTCACACAGAAACATAACCTGGAAAGATAAGTAAAAAGGACTTTTTTTAAGCTTTTATTTATACAGGTATATCCCATTGAGACCGAAGACTCTTTTGCAAGGGAGACCTGTTTTCCTTTCCCACGTTACCATTCACTCACACATTCATACACCGATGGCAGGCTAACTATCGACATTCACACGAGGCAAGGTGGGTGAAGTGTCTTGCCCAAGGACACAACAACTATGACACAGGTGGCAGGGCGGGGATCGAACCTCCAACCCTTTGATCATCGACCGACCCGCTCTACCAGCTGAGCCACAGTCGCCCCTGTGGCTCAATTATATTGTTAGATTTCTTGGATATTTTTTCCGACTCTCATCAAAGGTTTATTTTGTTGTTTGACAATTTTCCAAGTCAGCGCTACCAAAGCTAAAGGAAGGTGGTTAAAACCACTTTCCAAAAAAAAAAATGTCATGGCAAAAGAAATATCATGTTCGTATAAAAACAAACTGAAATTATTCCTTCATGCCTTCATCAAAACTACTGGATAGCAATCCTGTACGTTTTGTAACAGCTCTCCAGGTATGAATTTCAATCTTTCTTTGAAAGTTGATCTAAAAAACCCTGTAAAGGATTCAGTGAACCAAAGAGAAACGTGAAGAGTGAGGTCCTCCTAATCCCCCCTTCAAGCCCATTGACTCACTCTAACAATTAGTGGTTTTCTGTCACCTGGGAGGCCACTGCGTGATGAAGGTAATCCAATATAACCTGACCTTCTAGTGTCACCACCTCACTCTGGCCTCTGAAACATTAGAGTGCAGGGGACTCTTCCTGCCTGCCCTTATGCAACAGCACAACTGCTGTGCATTGGTTTCTCAGGTTAAGAAGTAGGAGACATTATGCCAACAGTGAAGACTATTTCCTTGAAGACCTTACCTTACAATTTACGTAACCGTGGGTTGGAGTCATTTATATTTTCTATGAACATTGTTGAGGTGTTATGACAAACTGAACCGCTGACCCTGTAGAGGAAACGATTTCAAAGGAGCAGTTCATCATTTTGAGGAATATGCTCATTTTCTCTTTTGCCAAATGTGTTGTTAGTTGAATCTTAAGGATAGAAATTATAATTCATACTTTTCTACGGATTGATTGCCAGCCCAACCATCATAGACTCCATAAAGTTACTGCTCCCAGCCAAGAAGTTTGGCAAATAACCTTCACTTCAGTCTTTCTTTGGATTAAACTAACACGATTCATTAATTAGATTCGGAGCAACGGGTAGATGGATGTGTTACCTTTGGGCAGACCCAGATTAGCTGTTTCCCCCTGTTGCCAGCCTTTGTGCCAAGCTACACTAACAGGCTCAAGCTTCAAATTCACTGAAGAGAAATGAGATTGGTATTGAACTTTTCCTCTATCTTTCAGCAAAGAAAATCCATGTTCTTTTTTTTCTCAAAAAAGTTAAAGTATTCCTTTGAGAACAAAAGTTGAGAACTTTTAAATTGGCTGCCTCTTTTACAAGCGTTGGAGTAAGAGCTGAGACCAGCAAACTGAGCAATTCATCACGTATTTTGTTTAGAAAACTGAAGAACTTGTACTTACTGTGGACAGTGGGGAGGTCCAGTAGCACTAAACATAAACACATGAGCAGGCTCATCATAGCTGTGGAGGTTTCAAACAGTAATCCTGCACCATACCAGCAGCTCAAAACCCTGCGGCCAGACAACCAGTATCCTCAGCTCCTGTCTGCCGTCCCCAGCATTGTGCATCCGCTCCTTTCTGGAAACAGTGGGTGTCAGTCCTTTATCAACATGTCAACCTTCCAGTTTCCTCTGGAAAAAAAGAAAGAAAAGTTTTTGATTTCATCCTTGGCTGTTACATGCAGCATTCCAACAACTGTACCATTGATTGAGAAGGAAAGAGAGCAACCACAAGTTCACCTTCAAAAACTGCCCAGCACACACCCCCCCTCCACTGCACCATCCCAGCACTATCACCAGTCTTTCTCCTGACCCTCCCGACTTGTCGAAAGGCCTTACACTGTTGTCATGGCAACACTGGGTATTGTGCCGAGCGGGTTCATCTACACTGTATCAGCATGCTCTGTGTCATCATCATCCAGGCTTATCCGTGCTGAAATGTTTCAAACGCCGACTTCGTGTGTGTGTGCGTGTGTGTGTGTGTGTGTGTGTGCGCGTGTGTGTGTGTGTGTGTGTGTGTGTGTGTGTGTGTATGTGTGTGTGTGTGTGTGTGTGTGGTGCCGAGACGGACATGTTCCTCTCCATGAGCATGAATCATCAGCCATTATTGTATCCGTGTCTGCACTGTTAATAACCCATCATCATCATCATCATCATCATCATCAGCTTTCTGGCAAGTCAGCATCATCCATAGCATGGATGGAGGATCTGGCCTGACCTCCTCTTGTCCCACATTAAGAGCGAGCTGAATAATTGATGCCTCACCCAGGAGAACGACAGAGAAGTCTTTGTGTGGCCTCCCGCTGTCAGGTGTTTCCTGGACCAAGACTAGGTCGACTTCACAGACATTCACCGTAAACTGTGGATTTTGTTTTACTATTTCATAAATGTAAACAAAGCACACACAAATCATGATCTTTTTTTGTGAAATGTTGCTAATATTTAACCTGAGTTTGGACAATTGTGAAGTTACAAAAAAAAACTTTTTCTCACTCACCCCTAGTGGTAACTATTTATATTATACTCAAACTTTTCACAAACTTCCACTCTAACTCAAGGAGGAACGGATTAGATGTTGGAGGTCAAAGTTCAAGGTCACAGTGACCTCATGCCTCATGAACGCAAAATCATATCTCAAGATATGAGGGATTTTTGTCTAATTGAGCACAAACTTACACACAACTGTTTAGATCTTGGAGGTCAAAGGTGAAGGTCACTGACCTTTCATATTGTGATCGCATACATACAGACTGATGTATTCTCTTCAAAGTTTGCACAAATGTCCACTCTGACTCAATGATAAACTGATTGGAATTTGGAGGTCGTAGGTCAAGGTCACTTTGACCTTACATATTGTTAGGTCGCAGGGACCTTGTACCATATTGTAGCTTCTTAGCTTCACCTTCTTTAAGCATTGCCTACCAAAAATGTACTTTCACTGTTCGGTGTATATATATATATATATATATATATATATATATATATATATACACACACAGTGTATGCATATAACCGCCAGGCAGTAGTTCTAGTTTCCTTTTATCTCTTTTTCATGGCTTGGTTTCATCTTTTATTGTGAAGCAAACATCTGATATAGAATGCAGCACAACAAAACCAAGGCAAACTGTGACTGTGGCAAACATGTTTCTGATTTAAGATTCAACTTCTGAAACTTTATCACATACAAACTAACTTTATTTGAATGATTTTAGAGGAATACATTGATATTTTGGAAAAAATACGTATCTACGTACGTTCTCTTTTTATAAATAAAGTAAGGCAGGAAGGTCGATACCAATCTCATCTGTTTTTTTAGCCAGTGACTCCAGGAGGTCACAAATCCCGCCCTTGAAATGGTGAGAGCACATCATTTCCCAGAAATCCACAATGAGTTATTTAACATTGTATGGATTAAAACAAAAGGATAAAGCATGAGGTGATTTAAGGCAGCCTTTTTGAAATCACATAGCCCACCTTGATGCATACATTCATCACCCCTTAGGGGATTGCCATACCTTTTATGTGGAGGTATCTATGTCTTTATTATCTCAGAATTTAATCAGCTATTGTGGAGAATGTTGTAGATCCAAAAATACATTGCGTTACAGCAATAAAGTTCATGATGATTTTAGCATAAAGTACCTTGATTTTAATTTGCTGGATTAGCCACAAAATAGTTATGTATAAACTGACTACCCAGACTATTAGCTGTTCCATGACATGACAATGCAACAATATATGTCTGGATGAGGGAAACAATTGTCTGTGGAGAACGTGCCTGGCTACATTTCAGGCTCACGTGCTGTTCCCAGACATGTACATCCATAGTGTACATGCAGTTTTGTGCAAGGCATCATTCTCAATATCCCTCTATGTCTCTCTCTCTCTCTCTCTCTGTCTCACACACACAAAGGCATCCTGTGTGGCATCTCAGTTTAGCACCTGGGGGAAAAGTGGAGCACGCTATTACCTTTCACCTTCTCCAACAGTTGGAAAGACTCTTTGAGTTACAAACCCTGCATGTGGGAGCTGGGAATAGGGAATGAAATTGCTCGGAATCCTAAATGATGGTGACTGAGGCCATCGGAAAGGCTGGGAGAGGACACAACAGGAGTTATTACACTGCATCCCTGACTTATCAATGTGAACACAGGCCAGGCGCTGGCACTGATTTAGTACTGTTTGCTGTGACCCTGAGTCAACTTGAAGGGAGATCAAGAGCACAGAAGACATGCTCAGCCACGCTAACCCTCTATAAAAAAAAAATCTTTAAATTCTGATAAATCTTCCTCCTCGTTCAGGCGGAGATTAAACGCTGTTATGTCATCATAAAGCTCAGGTTGATGACCAGAGGGCAACATAGAGAATATAATACACAGACACCATACAAGCTTTTGTCCTGCCCTCTATAACATCAGTGGATACAACAACAACATGTTTGGGGAGTATATTCTATCATTAATCTGGCTGGTTGGGTTTCATCTCCACAAACTCTGCCGCCACCATTGGACAATAGGCAGAATCTGTGGGAATAAAGGTAAAAAAATAAGAGAGGCGTAACGAAAGAGAAGGCAGCTCTTTTTTATTTTGAAGGGGGGGGGGTTCATGTATTAAGACACACCCTCTGCTTTCTGTGTGGGAGAGACACTTGGTTATATGGAGAACAATGGCAGGTAACAATGGCAGGGGACAATGGCAGGGGACAATGACAGCGACAGGCTGGTAACTGTATATAAGGGACCTAAGCCTTCTCAGTCTTTACTCAATGTCCTGGAACTGTCTACTCACTTGACTCTTGATAAGGTGAGACAGCTTTGCATGGAATGGATTTTAGTTTGATGATGTATTGTTGGTGATCAGCTGTGGAACTGCGGATTGAATACCAATGTTTTGCTTGGATTGAAATAATTGAAACAAAGTAGAAAAAAGATATCGAAAAAAATAAGTTATTGTTTATTATTGTGGGACTGTGAAGCGGCAATGCAATGCAAAGGAAAGCTCTGCTTGCTTATAGGTACATTTGTACTGAAACTAAAAGTTGCACACTTAAAATGATCTCTGGACATTTGGTGACTTGCACTAGAGAACCGATTTGTCCTAATCGGAGCTTACTGAAAAAAAACCTCAGTTGTGCAGTAGACGCGAATACACTAGGAAATAATCTTTTGAACTTTTACATTCACTACCTATAGTTATGTTGGATAATAGCACAGGGCGTCTTCAAACAAAGTGATAATGTCACCTTTGTAATAATAATATAAATTTATAAAGTGAAAGGATTTCAACAAGGCAATGATAGGAAGTATTTCCTTCCACTGTTCCACGGGACATGTTTACCAGTTTGTCTTCTGATGCTGACCACCTCTATTCTGTCTTTCTTTTATGCGTCAGCCACTCACTAAGATGAACATGGATCCATCCTGCCACCTCTCGCTGCTCCTTCTGCTTGTCCTTAATCTAACAGGTGAGAATCGATTTGGTCACACAGGCCTGACGCATTGTAAGTAAGACCCAAGTAAAGCAATGGGCCACACTGTGTTATATAATAGAGCAATACTTCATTAATGAATTCAGTGTTTCATGTCTAATCCCTTCCTCGGCTGTTATAGGTGTGTTAGGGGGGAGAATCATTGGGGGTGTAGTGGCTACTCCCAACTCCATCCAGTATCAAGCGTCCCTCCTTTACCTGAACAGCCACTTCTGTGGAGGCACCCTCATCCACAAGCAGTGGGTGGTGACTGCTGCCCACTGCTGGAGACCGTAAGTCACTGCACCTGTACGCCTGCTGTGGCCCCTCACACTTGAGGAGCAAATATACTGAAGCCCCCCCCCCCACCCCCCCTGCAATTTAAATCTCAAACTTTACTGTAGAAAGAACATTAGAAGGATC
Organism: Ammodytes marinus; assembly: GCF_949987685.1. Classification (NCBI taxonomy): domain Eukaryota; kingdom Metazoa; phylum Chordata; class Actinopteri; order Uranoscopiformes; family Ammodytidae; genus Ammodytes; species Ammodytes marinus. The sequence goes on from NC_137233.1 coordinate 28,310,318, forward strand.
TGGAATAATTGTTTGGTTTGTTTGATTTGTATCCCTTTTGCCTTCCACCATTCTCTTTTAGGAGTCACCTGATGAAAGTGGTCCTGGGTGAGCACAGCATCACGGCGGTTGAGGGCTTCGAGCAGGTGTTCAATGTCTCCTTAGTCTTCAGGCACTTCAAGTACCAACACTGGTCGTTTGACAATGACATCATGCTGCTTAAGGTAAGGGATGTGACACAGGGCTTAAGGGGAATAAGGTTATTGATCGACACTGTTGAGTCAGTGAGCTGCAGCATAATTCAGAGGCAGACTGTAGAAAATAAATATGTAAATAAACCGTGGAACCTGGCTGTAACAATATTTTTATTTCTAAAAGATGTTCGGTCCATCAAGCTCTATGTACTGTAGATGTGTCATATTATAGTAAACAAGGAAATGTGTGATTTTGATGAATCATATAAGCCTTGTATTGGCAGTGCTTAGTCATTTGCACAACCAAATTTCATTTAAAGGTGTACTCCAGCAACTGAGTGAGCATTTTCCAAAAGTTTGGGAACTCAGAAGAGACTTTTTTTAATTTTTTTCAATCCACAAAATCGATGCAGTAGAGGCCAATTTATTCTGACTTTTAGTCCTCTCAGTAAATACTACATCTCACACGGTGGAACTCTTTCTTTTATTAGTTATTACCGTAGTAACAACTATTCTTCCTGGGGTCCACACAAAAGAAAAAACAAAACAAGACATACAACATTACCTATAAATACGTCTACAGTGTCAATAAAACAAAGAAATGGTAAGCGATATTTATTACTGTTACATTCACATTTACTTAACAAACGTTTGAGACAACTGAACAATGGACACATACCTGCACATTAGTATCCTTACTTAGGTAAACATCAAGTCTCTTTTCGTTTGGACATTCCCTGCCTGTATGTCCACATGTCAAACTCCATTTCCCTCAGTGAGGACACACAGGCAGGTGTGTAATAGATGTGCATTCCTGCAGCAGGCTGTGGAAGATGAGTTCAGATCCTTTACTTTATAAAAGCAAAAGTAAAAAAATCAATACAACAAGGTGAAAGAAAATACTCTGTCACAAGTAAAAGGTCTTAACTTTACTTGCGTAAGTTTTCATTATGAACTAAATGTACAACAATTTCTAAAAGTGTTCATTAAATATGGGTTATTATATAATTATTACCACCGATGCTGTGACATGGCGTAAGCAGCATTTTTGTTGTGGATGGTATAGAGGTGGATCTGATAAAGTGTTTAATCTGCAAAAACCGTAATCATATAAAAACATTTCTGTCTAAGTTCAATCAACTTCTTATAATACAGAGAAATAATTTGTACTTTTATGTGAGGGATAAGGCAGTCTATAATATTATCAAAAAGTAGATTTTACTAAATTAAAACGTTAATCTGACCTGGAAATTGATATACGTATATTCCTAATTTACTGGCAGATTTTAAATTTGAACGGGATCACGGCTTGGGTGGTAACTTGTCTATTCGACTTCAGTCCAAGCTGGTCCAATGTATGCAGACTGCATGGAAGATTAAGGGGTTAGTCAGCAGCACCAACCCTCTATCTATCTATGAACATGTTACTCTAAAACAAGCCAACAGGATAGTTGATGACCACTGCCCATGTTGGGATGGGCCATGGGAGACCCTTGAGATTAAATATGGTGTGGTTGCCTTTTAACCACACCACTAACGGTCTTAACTATCTATTGAACTATAGACCTATTTGAGAGTTTTCATTTAACCCCATTAATGACTGATGTGCTTCACATCAATATACTAAATCATCCCTTTCCGCCTCTACCTGCTCTTGTGGTGGTCTGTTTAATACAGGGGTTTATGTTTATTAAATCAATAGCACAGACAACAGGCAGGTCATTTTGAAGAAAAGTAACTCCTGTTCTTCAACTGTTGAAACTTAGGCTTTGGATGCCAATAAAACATGAGCCGTGCTTCCTCCATTTACTGTAGCTTTAGTTAGCTTGTTTATGTTGACTCACTGAAGGATGTGGTTTTTTATATTATGCCAGTTGGACCGTCCAGCTATCATCAACTCCATGGTGGAGCCGGCATCGCTGCCAGACCCGGCCTCACCCCCCTTGGCTGACCTTGCACGGTGCACAGTCAGCGGCTGGGGTGTGACCTGGCTCAACAACCGAAATCTGTCACCTGTTCTGAGGTCTGTGGACGTGGACATCTTTTCCAAATGCTGGCACTACTACTACTTCAGGATCACAGACAACATGATCTGTGCTGGCTCTCTCTTTGGTGGGAAGGACGCCTGTCAAGTGAGGCACAAAGTTATGTGTGTGTGCCTGTGTGTGTGTGTGTGTGTGTGTGTGTGTGTGTGTGTGTGTGTGTGTGTGTGTGTGTGTGTGTGTGTGTGTGTGCACTCATCCCTAAATAAACACATACATGTATTTGTAGATAGACTAACTATCTTATCAACCAAGGGCGTGCAGCGAGAGTTTGGGGAGCAGTAGCTCAAGTGAGAAAAAGGACTCTTTTGTGATTATTATACTGTATACATTTTTAAAAATAGAAGCACATTTCTGACTTACTTACCAATTTATTGTAATACCCTAAAACTCACGCAATTGCTTAATATTCAACAGATTTCTACAAAATAACATTGGTTTTCTAGAGTATTCGCTAGGTTTATCACAGGAGCAGGCAACAACAAAGGACACTATCACAGATAATGCCTATTCCTCGGGCCGCACCTGAGGTGCAGTAAAGAACTGGTCAGACATTCAGGGGTAGACAGTGGGAAAGCTTTCTAGGGCCCAGCCCTTGGAGGGCCCATGGTCTTCAGAGGCTTAACATTATTTTTAACAGAAATATTCACTATAACCATTTAAAACTTGCACAACCATAACAACATAACAAACATTTTAAATATTGTAACTTGGGTAAAATGCCAATATCTACTCCTCTGCTACATGTCCGCCTGTGTGTGTGTGTGTGTGTGTGTGTGTGTGTGTGTGTGTGTGTGTGTGTGTGTGTGTGTGTGTGTGTGCGTGTGTGTGTGTGTGTGTGTGTGTGTATCTACTCCTCCGCTACCCTCAGCTTTATGTCCGTCCTGTGTGCACGGCGCGCTGAAAAAAAGTCACTGAAACCAATTTTACAAAGCCTGGCTCAGAGCCATCAGCTGTTTGTATTTACCATTTCGACGTTTCGGGGAACGGGCTCTGAGAGACAAATATTAACGTGGTTAGTATAAACATAAACAAACATTCGCCAAGTGTTCGCTAGATTACCTATGCCTTTTAAACATCATAACATGATGTACTCCCCCTCCCTTATTTTATTATTTTACCTGAGTCGTCCTGCTCCTAACGTGCTCCTCCTAACGTACATTTTTGTGATAAAGAATTTCCCTTTGGGGATAATTAACGTCCAAAGTGTTTGACCTGTCTTCAGGTGAACACAAGCAGCCAGGTACAATTTGAAAAATGTTCCATGAGTTTTCACAGATATTGCCTATGCTGCGGGCCGCCCCTGAGGTGCAGTAAAGAACTGGTCAGACTACATCCTTATGGTGTGAAACCTGGGTCTGGTCTATACAGAATGTTCAATATGTGACATGAAACTCATGGAACATTTTTCAAATTGTACCTGGCTGCTTGTGTCAACCTGAAGACATAGGTCAAAGACTTTGGACGTTATTGTCCCCAGGGAAATTCTTTATCACAAAAATGTACATTACGAATTTAAACCCGTTTGTAGACTGAGGAAAACAACAGAGTAATAACCATGTCAACTTAATAAAAATGAAAAAGAACAAGAAGAGGTACACCTGTTTTCTGTTTTACCTGAGGGGGCCAAAGACTTTTCACAATTCATAGAATAACACCGAGACACAAGTAGCAGGACGACTCAGGTAAAATAATCCATATGCCAAAACTGTAGCCTACAACACTATATAAAAAACCAAATTTTGTAACCATATGGCACACAAAAAAGTAAAGGAAAGTAATAAATAATTGTATCAAATAACTACATTTATCTGATATGGAGACACCTGAATTCATCAAGGAAATTATTTTACTGTAACTCAAACTTAAAAAAGCTCTTCAAGACTCGATTATTTTTTGAGAGTTCAAATTAAATGGATCCTGGGCTGAAAGATTCTAGCCTGGCTCCGCCCGCCCGCCTACTTCCGGCCAAATTTCATTTTCCCTTCATGAAATGAAGTAGATGGTCTGGTTGGACCAGGCTAGAAAGATTCTACAATTCCTGGGAAAACAAATTGATATTTATTTTGTGATTAACACATTACTACAACTAGGTGTGAAGCCTACAAGGCATATACTGTATAAGGGGTCAAATTATAAATTATACAAGTTCCCTGGCCAGCCTCCATTCCCCCTCAACTCAGTTTTGTGGTACCCAGTCCACCTGCCCTGGGAAAGGGTGGGGGAGTACATCATGTTATGATGTTTAACCCATTGATGACTATGGCAATCCATGATGCATGTCCTTAATGCCTGAGGGTTTTCTGAATAGTATGAATTGTAGAGTCTACCAAAACCTTAATATCTAAGCCTGTGTAGCACATAGAAACATGAAATAAAATACATTTAAAAGTTAAGGTGCACAGGTTTTATTTAAACATGCTCCCTTAGCGCTTACAAACCAACACATTTTTCTAAAAATCGTCAAAATTAGATGGGGGAGAAAAAAAATAAAATAATAAATAATAGCCTATAAAATATTTAAAAATAATGTGCTAAACGAGGTTATAATCCTGCTTCCTTTTAACATGGATAGTAGTGACTGAGTGTGCAGTGGAGGGATAAAGATAGACAGATATAGGAAGGAGAAGATAGCTTTATTTTATTATTTAGTTCAGTTATCACTGGCACCATAAATCCGACTTCCCAGTACAACTGGAACGCAGACTGACTCCTGCTGTCGGGAGCCGATCAGCTGGTCCAAACGGCTGTATACCAAGGAGATGAAAACGAAACTGAAACTTAACTATCGCCTGGCTGGGCTGAATTTGAGTTGGAGCAGCAAAATATAGCCTAAATTCATAAATATTGTTAATAAATAGATGCAATGTGTTGTGTGATTTACGTCAGTAGCCTATAGTAGACCTTGATTCTGCGCTCTGAACTGTTCTGTAATACACTATCACCGACACAGCTGGCGTATTTTTTTATTATTATTTATTTATTCATTTTTTGATTGACGTGATTTTCGGCAAACCACACATTTTTTGGGTGGTCACGTGGTCTTAAAAAATCAACAAAACGCACCTCATGTGTATTTGAACCAATGACGGTGCATTCTATGTTGCGCACGCCATGAAAATTAGATAAAGTAACAATGCTGCGCGACGCAGCATCAGGCAGGAGATACAATGTGGCATCGCGCAGCAGCCGTCATCAATGGGTTAAAAAGCATAGGTAATCTCTAGGCTCTAGCGAACACTTGGCCAATGTTTGTTTCTGTTTATACTAACCATGTTAATATTTGTCTCTTAGAGCCAGTGCCCCGCCTAGCCCATTCCCCAAAACGTTGAAATGGTAAATGTAAACAGCTGATGGCTCTGAGCTAGGCTTTGTAAAATTGGTGTGTTAGCAATTTTTTTTCAGCGCGCCGTGCACACAGGACGGACATAAAGCGGAGGGTAGCGGAGGAGTAGATATACACACACACACACACACACACACACAGTGGCGTGCACAGACATTTTGGGGGGCAGGTGCTCATTGCAAAAAAAAGCGCACAATATATTCTATCGATGAATGACCAAATAATTTTAAGGGTACTTGTACAAAATCCCCCCCTGGCCTAATGACTTTTAATACTCGGCCACACATAGTGTTTCTCAAAGGAATTTGGGAGACTGTGTTTGGGACCCTGGACCTTCTAGGGGGGTCAGAGGGAATGCTTCCCCGGAAGAAAAATGTTAACCTTTTAAAGTAAAATTCATCAATCAGGTGCACTTTGAGAAGAAAGCTAAGGCTAAATCACCTGTGTCAATGTGGGCTATTTAGTACTATTTTCTGGAGTAATTTGGAGACACAGAATTACCAAAAAGCAGAAAGAAAAAATTTACATGTTTGAAAAAAAAAACAGTCAGTTTCGGATTTTTTTAAATAATCCCTTATCCCGAATTATCTCTTTGAAGTCTTCGTTAGGCCCCTGATCTCCATACTAATAATATCCTACTAAGGTAAATACAAGATTACTGCAAGTCTGGTAACATAGAAATAACTTATGGTTGGGACAAAATAATATTATTAGCTTATATAGCTTCATGATTTAGTACCACCAACCCACTTTGCGTAGTTAAAATAAAATGTGTGGACAGCTTTTAAGATATTTCAATAACATTTGAGGAACAGTTCAACATTAAAATCTGAGCTTTAAAAGGCCCTGGGGCCGGTTGCACCAACTGGTCTTAACTAAGCCTGGTTGTAACTGCTAAGTAGGGCGTAGTTAAGACCAGGCTTAAGAATGGGCGTAGTTAAGACCAGGCTTAAGAATGGGTGTAGTTAAGACCAGGCTTAAGAATGGACAGTTAACATGACTCTGGTCTTGACTCTGACCCTTCATCTTCATCTTCCTCCTTGCTGCTGGTGGATGCTTTCATCCAGGAGAGCAGAGAGCTGCTCCCCTGGGCTGCCTGCTGTAGCTCCCTTTCTTTTGCCTTTTTAACCTCTCCTTTCTAGGCATTATACTGCAATTTGTAAATAAAAAGAGACCAACCATATAAAATAAGACTGCTTGGTTACATTACAACCAGGCACAAGGCTACTTTATCTGCAGGCAATTGGGAATTGCCTGTTTGTCATTTAGCAAATAAATTACTGCATGTGTTAATTATATAGCCTAAAGTAAACCTAAACAACACTAAATATTCAGCATACTGATAGATTCACATGCTGTACCAGTGACAAACTCCGCCGAAATTTGTTGTGTTCATCACGTCATATCTATTTTTTTTTTTGGGCTAGCTTGTTAAGCAGGACAGTAGGCTAATATATGCTCAGCTGTGTGGCGCTGCATGATAGAGGCTACTTTAAAACAGAGACAGATAAATGCAAGTTATAGCTTGGCAACTGAGGCTTTGGGGGCAAACAATACACTCTTGACTCCATTCAATGTATGTGTTACCTCGCTGGTGGGGCAGGGCAGGCCGGGGAGTAGGTGTGTGTGTGCAGCAGCTGTGAACTGCTGCGGCAACGCGCCTCCGTTTGTGTCCACTCTGCGCGTTCACGTTGAAGTGTGTGCAGAGGAGGAGGAAGGGGGGCATATTTATTGGGGCATTATTGTCAAACGTTTTTAATCGTTGAGCATTTATAGATGATAATGTCGGCATGGGCCACATACACTGTAAAAAAAAAAAAAAAAAAAAAAAAAAAAAAACTTTCAGATTTTTTTGATTTTTGATTTTTTTCAAAAGGGCACTTGATTGGGCCAGGGGAAAAGGGCAGGTGCTTCAGCACCACTTCAGGTCTACCTGTGCACGCCACTGCACACACACACACACACACACACACACACAGGACGGACATAAAGCGCAGGAGGAGATATTGGCATTTTACCCAAGTTACAATATTTAAAATGTTTGTTTTGTCGTTATGGTCGTGCAAGTTTTAATTGGTTATAGTGAATATTTCTGTTAAAAATAATGTTAAGCTTAATTAGGTTCTTGGCATCTGAAGACCATGGGCCCTAGAAAGCTTTCCCACTTTCTACCCCTTATGGGTGGCCCTGCTTTTATGAGCATCTTAATCACAGCCATCAGCCACAGCAAATGTGAAGTCTCTAACCCCCCCCCCCCCACACACACACACACACACACACACACACACACACACACACACACACACACACGCTCCCAATCAGTGTGAAGGTGATATAGGGAAAAGGTGATGACATAGGTTCATCCTTTTACAAGCCTTGTGTACAACATAAATAGCAATTATGATGAGATAAGGTTGAGAAGAGGTGAGGTTGCAACACAACTGTTCAGTGTCATATTTCCTGGAGTCCCACTGTCCCAACCAATCACAGACAAGTCACACACATACACAGATGATTAAGTATTGGGGTGGGGATACAGGTTAACCCTGTAAGAAAGCCTAATGTAGAACTTTAAAGGAAATTATAAAGAGATAAGGTTGAGATGAGGTGAGGTTCACAACAGAACTGTTCAGTGTCATATTTTCCTGGAGTCCTGCCAGCCCTACCAAAACATTTAACAAAAAAAAAATTATTATTGCTCCTAAAGTGATTTACAGCAAAGAACATTTCCTCCGATACTGTTATTGCTGCATTCACTGACATATTAGAATTTCATAAATTATCTTATTCATTCGGCAAACTTTCTAAGCAAAAGGTAACAACATTGTTTAAATGAAGTAGTGTCTGGCCACTAGACAAAGTTGAGTTCATTATTCCTTCCCTCTTTATAGTTGTGTTTTTGTCTTCGCCGAAACCTGGGGAAAACATTGGAATCTCTAGCTGTTGATAAGATAAGATAGGATAAGATTTCCTTTAATGTCCCAAGGAAATTTATCTTGCACAAATGTGCTTGCAACAACGTCAATACGGTATATAACAATATACAGTACATTACAACACATGACAGTACATGCCCGACAGGATAACCAATGCACTTTGGGACAGGAAAATAAAGGTTGAAACCTGGTTGAGTAAAGATTGCACAGGTCCTCTGGTAGGGGAGTAGGCTATTGCACGCACATGCCTTATTTTACAATAAGGCATGTGCGTGCCTCTATAGTGTCAGCCCGGTGGAAGGAGTTCATACTCATGATATAGGATATGTGACAGGTCCTTCAGGATCCTGTTAGCCTGACTTTCTTTGTTGATTGAACACATCAAGAAACCACCTTTCAAATTACTCAAGGTTTTATGACGCATTGTTACTATACAAGTATTGATCAGTGCAGCTTTAAAAGCTTTTTACTCCAGCAATTTAGCAAGCACCTTCGCAGTTATGGCAAAAAATGTTTTTACTGTTCCATCCCCAGGGCGACTCAGGAGGACCTCTTGTTTGTGGTGGTAAATTTGAAGGCATTGTGTCGTGGGGCATCGGCTGCGCCTATGCTTTCTACCCTGGGGTCTACACTAAGGTCAGAAACTACATCGGATGGATCGACTGGGTGATCCAGAACCGCTAATGAGACTCTCCATAACAAGGTCAACACCTAAGACTCTACTGGGACAAAGATTGGAATGTACCCAAAAGCCTTCATGGATGTTTTTTGATGACATTTATAAAGTCGCTTTTGAATAAACGTGAAGAAAAAAAGAACTGATCCCACCAGCATAAACAGGTACAATTATTTTAACACTTAGAGAGAGAGAGAGAGAGAGAGAGAGAGAGAGAGGGAAGACTCAGGATATTATCAAATATATACTGTATATATATATATAATAAACCAAGTCTGACATATGTACAACTAAATGCACTTTGTATTTTATAGTTATTCTATCGTGTTTTTAGTGTTGTCCAGAGGTGATGTTCAAACCATATCACACCCATTTCAGGGATCACTTTGGTCTTTGAAGATCCCATTTCTCCACTGACTCAGAGCACAAAGACAAGCTGGACTGAACAATAAAGATACATATTTTCTCAATCCATCTCATATGTTACTGATCATCTATCTCTACACCATACAACACAATAGATGAATAAAAAAAGGCAACCGCGGAGTAGGTTTCCCACTGACACATTTACTCTGACAGCAGACACGTAGCAGACACGCAGCAGCCCGCCCAAAACTCCCTGTTAATATCATGTGCGCACATAGTGAGTCATGGCAACAACAACACCGCCTCCCATTGCTTCATGACAGCTGGTTGACATCCTAGCGTGCCATTGGCTGTGACTGCTCCCTCTCCCCCCTTCACTCTGTCCCATTCACATATAAAGCTGAGCTTCAATAGACTCATTCATTGACTCGCAAAGCCCCCCCGAGCGCAAGTATGGACCAAGTCAAGTTGGGCAGGGAGGTGATGGGTAATGACAGCCACTTGCCCCAGGAGACAGTCAAGAAGCTGATCCAGAACTCTCAGGAGGCAAAGAAGCAGGCCTACTGTCCCTACAGCAAGTTCAGAGTGGGGGCTGCCCTCCTGACTGCAGACAACACTGTGGTTACAGGTAAGGTGCATGTGAAACTTTGCCTCTGGGTTGTTTAATTATGGTTAATATATTGGCATGGGGGTAGAAATTAATGTTAAGGGTGAACAAGTGTTTTTTTTTCTAAAACTAATCAATCAAGTTCTTATCTATCAAGCCTATAACAGCAAGTAAACTTTAAAGAAGACTAGTATACATCTCATAAAAAGTATTGTAAAGGTTTAGCACGTTGGGAGCAGGGAACTGATCCAATAACTGAAGGTGCAGGTTATTATGCCTTCATAATAACCTGCACCTTCAGTTGGCACTCCCAATGTTGTTGTATAGGTGATTGTACAATGACAATAAAGGCTATCTTCTCTTTTATTACCTTAAAATGAGAAGGAAGTTAACATTATTATTATAACATTATCTTAAGCAGTTTAATTTAGCTAAAATATGTACATGATTACCCGGCAACAAAGCGATAACTTTAGCTTTTGTTTTCATATTGCTGAATAGCTCTGGCATGTTAACTTAATAATGTTTTTACATTGTAATAAAGACACATTACATTGAACAGATGAAACTAGTTCAGAGAAATGGTTAACCCTTACAATGTCTCCCCCTACAGCAGCAGCATCAGTAAACCGTCACCAGGATTAAGTATTTTTAATTCCAAATGGTTGGAAAGGTAAAATCGCGCTCCTCAGAATAAACCAATCTTAAATTTCCCATGAGCAAAGGTGACCTTTGCTCAATGCCTTGCATCATCAAGGCAGTATACAGGGCTGTGTTAGTCATTTGTTCCTGGACGCGAGTCAAGTTTTCTTTTGGCAAAAAATTGCTGGCAAACAGCTGCAAGTGCCAAGACCCATTGAGTAACTATTTGACCAGGACAGAAGTCCATTTGATGGGTGAAAAAGTCGCTCTCTGTAGCCCCAGGAGTTTATCTAACAAGAGAGTTTAATGTCACTGAAGCAAATACATTTTAAATGGCTGATGTGATGACTAATACTTGTGTGATCGACAGGTTGCAACGTGGAGAATGCATGTTACAACCTGGGGATGTGTGCTGAGAGGAATACCATCGCCAAGGCAGTCTCAGAAGGCCACAGGAGTTTCAAAGCCATTGCCATTGCCAGGTAATTTCCACCATAAATTAATTCAGGCGTCGGATTTGGCAAGATATTTATTATTTCCCTTAATGCGCCAACGTCCTCCCTGTTCTTGTGCAAAACCACAGTTGCCTTGTGAGGAAACCGAAAGAACAGTTTCCCAGAAATGCGAATATTTTTAGTAGAGCAAATTTCCGAGATCTGGAAAGGATTATCTCTGTGGCACGCTGTGTTCAGAACTAATGCACAAGTATAAAAACACTTCCCCAGATGTCAACACATGTCTGCCACATATTCAAGTGCCTGTTTGTTTTAAGAATACAGACATTTTGTTTTGTTTCTCAATTGCATTGCCCCTCATATGTTCTCTGCAGCGACATGGATGACAATTTTATATCCCCGTGTGGCGGCTGCAGGCAGTTCTTGAGAGAGGTATGATCACTGCTGGTCTAAATGGTTTGGTTCAGTTTTCCAACCAAATTTTTCATTTGCAATTTGTGTTGCTATATTGGGAATTTAACTATTTGCTATGTTTAATTAGATTTTTTTGTCAATTGCCCTCACAGTTTGGGTCAACATGGGAAGTGTTCCTGACGAAACCTGACGGCTCATATCAGAAGATGACTGTGGAAGAACTGCTGCCAAACTCCTTTGGCCCTGAAGACCTGTCCGCGAAGAAAGTTTAAAACATTTCCTAAAGAGAACTGAGAACAAAACACACACACACTTTAAACCGCCATGACATGCACTCTGAACTATGCATATGCCGCTGAAAATGTATTCATGTTTAGCAGTAGTTCTATCTATGGTAAATATTTTTTCTTGTATTACCTGCTAATTGTCAATGTAACATGTTTAATTTGACTATTTTATGATATAATTGTATTAAACACAGCTTTGATTTGAAAAACCACACTGTGCCTTTAGTAAAGGTGGAGTCAGCGATGCTGGAGAATGCTTGTTGACAAAATCACTTTGTCAAAAATCAGTGAATATCTCCTCACGATCTGCTACCTGTCCTAAATAATCTAGTGTTAATACACAGCCTAGGCTCTGTAGCAGGTAGCACATTGTGAGGAGTCAAGCATTCTCTAGAATCCCTTACTACCTTTAATGACCAATTGACCCACGGTCAACTGTTGCTGTACTTTTGTAAAGACAACTATTTGTTAATTTAAAAAACGTGAAGAAAAACGACATATATATCAAAGCAGGTCAAACTTATCCAAGCATTTTAATAAATGAACTGTTTTAAAAGGAGTTTATTTTCATAAGTTACACTTCATTTCTCACAGTTTAATATAGACATAAATTAAGTTTAATAAGGACATACAAGAAAACATATATAAGATTTACAGTTACAGTGCACTGCAAATATTATTTGTTGGGAAGCAAATGAGTCCATTACAGAGTGAGAGGGGGAGACACAGGGAGTGAAATATTGAATTTGCCAGTGCCAATTCACTTAACTTTTATTAGTGTTTTTAGGTCTGCTTATTCCATGCATTCATATTTACAGTGGTTGAATGGCACAGGCATAAAAAAGGGGCAGATGCAATATTTATCATTTATCCCTGATACAGACAATTGATGAGAACTAAAAGAAATGTTAACTGTGAAAACATCAAGGCAGATTTCAACTTTTTCAGTAAAACTTACCCATAATTATATAACTTTCTCAGAATTCAAACTTGGCAGGTAGCATATTTAATTTATAATCTATTCACTACGCCTACAAGCGATAAGATATGGCAACTTGAAAGAAGAATCAGGAGGATTTTTTTTTTTTTCAATCATCAACCATTTTTTCTAGAGGTATACTGAGATGTATATGGTGTTACTGTGATTAAGTTCATTATTGCTGCTTACAATGTTGTGAGAGTCTCTCTGCCTGGAGTCAAAAGGGTTGTGTCCAGTCAATAATAGCAAACAAAGGTCAGTACTAAGTAAGTTAATATGAAAGCACCTAAAAGTTAAAAATAAAAAATAAAATAAAATAAAATAATCTATGAATTCAGTGCATCAGGCTCAGTTTTGAAACCCTTATTCATATTAAGCTGCTTCCACAAAAAAAAAAGTGGAGATCCACACATATACAGCTGATTCTCCACCTGTGCGACATACTGCCAAAGGTCAAACTCATGATAGACGGCTGTCAATTGTAACAATGTGTTCAGGCTTAAGATTCAAAGGACTTGCAAAGAAAGGATTACGCTTATTCTGTTCAATTGAGAGTAAAAAGGGAGAGAAGAACAACACAAAGAACCGGAGTTTGTGTGTTACACTAACTAACTAACTAACTCACACACACACACACACAGCTAACATCTGTACCATGATGCTCATAGGCTGTTTGTGGGGGATACACAGGGACCGTATTAACACTCAAGCAGTCAGATGGGAGCAAATACAGTGATATTAAAAATTTGCTTTGCATGCAATAACAACTCTCTTTTGCAAGGTTCTGTAGCTTGCCAACACACCTCCTGTGTGTGTCATTGTGAATGGATGAGTGGGAAGATTGACTGTGTGTGTGTGTGTGTGTGTGTGTGTGTGTGTAGGTGCTGCAGCTCAGACCTTAAAGAGAAACTCCATCAGATATTGTTAGTTTTTCTCCCCTCTTTCTCTCCTTCTGTCTCTGAGCAGAGGACTTGAGGTGCCATCACACAGCTCAGCCTTTGCCTCGATGTGTATGCATTCTTCTCAGATCTTTCACATGCACAAAAGGTTCCATTTTCAAAAAAGGTAGTAGCAAATAACTCTAATGCCATTAATCTCGTTCTGCTGTACACTATGCTACAGATCAAATAAGACATTCTGTAAACGGGTTGCTACAATTCAGTGCAGCAACTTAGCTGTGCGGAAAAGAGAACTTAAATGAGTATTTAAAAAGCTGCAGTTTTCTTGCATACAGAACTTAAAACAGGAGGCAACACCGACAGAGTGTAATCGGCTAACCGTTCGTACCTCAGCTCTCTGCGGAGGAGTTGTGAGTTGTGGTTTCTTGGAGAGAGGGCCATGCAGGGACGGGTAGCCTAGGCAGGGTGCCCTCCATCAGCCTCTCCATCCACAGTCCCAGCCTGTCCAGCTTGTGGTGGACGTCTATGCTCATGGCTCTGCTGGAGCCTCTCTTGGGCACGGCCCCGTCCTCCCTGGAGTGAGACCTGGATCGAGAGTGGGAGCTGGACCTGGACCTGGAGCGGGACTTCCTCCTGCTGTCGGAGGTGTCGGAGGCCGAGTCGTTGGGATCGTCCCCCGTGAAGACCGGCCTGAAGAGGCAGAAGTATCTCTTGTGTCCGTTGAGGGCCAGCACATGGCCGGCGTAGTCCGAGGGCTCCTCGTCCTCGTCAGAGTGGCCCGCCGTCTGCCTGGCCTCAGGGGTGGAGCCAAGCAGTGAGGGCATCCAGTGGCGGTGCTTATCGGTGTTGAGGAAGGAGAAGTGGAGGGTCTGGGTCCTGTAGTTGAAGAGGGAGGGGGTTAGGATTATGCATTTATGTATTTATTTATAGGTGTGCCAATCATTGGTCACTAATGGCTCTTTTCCAAAACATGGCACCGGCTCTATTCTTCTCTACTCTTCTGGAGGTCATTGTCCATTACAAGTACCCATGATAGTACCGCCTCTGTGTAGCTGGTTGTCATTTAGACATTAGTCTACCACCAAAGTGAGGAACGTCTGTACCTTGAAGATAAATGCCATATTAGCTTGGCTGTTTGTTGTTCAGACTAGGGTGTCGCCCACTGATGACGCTATGACCAATCAGCGATTCTGCAGTGTTTCACGTCAATGTTTAGTACCTGGTGCCTGGGATCTCGAACAGAGTAGGTACCAAAAAAGTTGGTAAACGGTACAGTACCAGTTACTTATAGTTGAAAACCAAAAAAAGTCCATAAGTCAAGAACAAGCGAATTATCTTGACCAGGACAATTTTAAACTTTTTATTTTGAACCAATAAACTAATAAAAACAAATAACATGAGAAACGTAACATGTTTTAGTGCTGAGACCTACCCAGAGAAGGAAAACACCTCCTTGGCATACTTCCTGAGCAAGGCCGTCTTGGAGGCGTTGGTGAGCACCAGCACAACGTTGATGTGGCCCGGCCTCAGCTTGACCAGGTTGCTGGTGTAGGTGATGTCCGTCAGCTCTGTCACTTCCACAAAGTCCTTCTTAGGAGGACGGCTGCATGGACCAAACGACAAAGGAGGGAAAGTCACAAAGAGGGAAAGAAAAAAGCAGGAAATTCATTTAAAAAAAAGGGATAGATTATGGGATTTGGCCTTTTTTTTTTTTTTTTTTTTTACAGTAGTTGGGTTACAGCCACAAATAACTTTCTCAACCTACACATGTCATGTGAGCATTGCCTTTATACAGGCGTGGAATAAAAAGCTGCTTACCAAATTGGTGGAAGCAGAATAGATCTTTTTAAATAGTTTAGTATGTCCGCAAACAGTGAAGACTTAAGGTGACTTAGGCCCGCCCAGACGGAAATAAGTTGTTGTGCCGTGTTGTGGTAATGATTATGAGGTAACTAGTGGAAAGGACATGGTGGGGGCCAGGTGAAAGGTTATCTAAATTAAAAGTAAAGAGTTGCTTATTAGTAGACAGAAAGACAAACTACTAGGGAAGAAGAGGCCGGGTCGTAAGTTTCAAGTTTCTACCCAAAAGAAGACACCACAATCTGAGCTGTCCTCCAACATTTTTATAGGTCAGCTCAGATTCAAACTTGAGAGCAACTGAGACTACATGAGCTTGAAATATGGCATAGTGGAGAAGAGGCAAAGAAATGTGAAAATAGCAATTCATTAACACTACACACTGCTGAGTCATGTTATTAATTATTAAATTAAAAAGTTGTTTGTGGTGGCTACAGGGGCTGCTTAAGCAAACTCTAAGACGTGCTTTAGTTAGAACAAAACCACCACACACAGACACACACACACACACCACGCCAGATGGATAAACAGTCACTGAACTGCGGAACAGATTTTAAAACTTTCTAAAATCATTCAGGGAGCCTGTGTGAGAATTTAAAAAAACTTTTGCTGTCACCACATTACCTTGAGGTACTAGCTCTACTTGATGCATCGTCCTCAGTTGTCGGTTGCTCTCTTGGCTTCGGTTGCCGGGGTTTGCTCTCACCTGGCTCACTGAAAACACACCGCCACAAGTAAAGAGAATCATCCGTATTATTATCATCATCATGTAGAATTAGTAGACGGATCCAGACAGTATTAAGTATAGGTTATTTTTAATTCATTTCAAGTCAAATGTTTGGACTCTAAAAAAGGGGACCACGGCTCACTCACCTGAAGGCCTGAATGATGACGGTACCGAAAAGAATGAAGAGAGCCGAGAAGATCAGCGACAGGATGGGCATCATCTCTCGCCTAAAATGATGTTATAGAAGAACATGGCAGATAAAACTAAACAGCAGCCCATATATCAAACAATGACACTCCCTGCAGTCTCCTTGTTGCCTCTACACGTGCGCCCCCTCCAGGTCAAAGTGGCAACATCTTGATGCAGGAGCAATGATTCAGCTTCTGATACATTTCCAAAAATATATATATCAGCAAAACCTCATCTACCTCTGTTCTTTTTTGTGCACCAAATGCTGCAGAATGCCTTGGTGTGAGTGTGTTGTCTTACCAGTTTGAGTAGAGAAGGTCATCATATATTTGAATGATGTAATCATAGGCAGCGTTCATCCACTGGATAATAAACATCTGGGAATTTGAAAAAATGAAAACAGTCAAAAATAACATCAATAATACAAACATCCTCAGATTCCTCCGTGGACAGGACTCTAAGGGGACAACACTAAGGGGTGTCTGTGTGTGTGTGTGTGTGTGTGTGTGTGTGCGTGTGTGTGTGTGTGTGCGTGCGAGCGTGTGTTTGTCCTGAGCCTGGGTCTGTTCAAGGTGGCAGTGCTGTTTGGCCTGCGATAGCCATATGATAGGATAGGGGACAAGTACAAGAGAAAGAGAGAGAAAGGGAAAGAGAGAAAGGGAGAGAGAGAGACAGAGAGAGAGAGACAGAGTGTGTGAGTGTGTGAGTGAGTGAGTGAGTGAGTGAGTGAGTGAGTGAGTGAGTGAGTGAGTGAGTGAGTGAGTGAGTGAGTGCGTGCGTGCGTGCGAGTGAGTGCGTGCGTGCGTGCATGCAGTGTCTTACGGGGGCCCTTTCGTTGTTGAGCTCTGGCAGTGTGGTGTCAGCGCTGAGGTAGGCGGGGTCTTTCTGGAGCAGCTCCAGCTGTTCGTGGAGGCGGGACCCGTCTTCCTCGCTGCCGTTCCAGCCGCCACTCACAGAGCGGTACAGGACCTTACCCGCCTGGCTCCGCCTCTCAAGAATCACCACCTGAGCGTTGGTTTACAAAAGAACACATATCGGTAATCTGACACATATCAATTTTCCAGTTGTCCTGGATAGAAAAGATCTGCCGGTGAAGTACACACTGTCCTAGATGTTAGCCTATATACTGGATGAATGAATATAATATTCTCTCTACAGATGGCTTCATTTGTTTCACACATTTGATTTTGGGAGCAGGTAAGTGAGCTTTTTTTGTGTGTGTGTGTGCTATGATGTAAGTGTTGTTGATGCAAATGTGTGTGTGTGTGTGTGTGTGTGTGTGTGTGTGTGTGTGTGTGTTTTGATGGAAGTGTGTGTGTGTGTGTGTGTGTGTGTGTGTGTGTGTGTGTGTGTGTGTGTGTGTGTGTGTGTGTGTGTGTGTGTGTGTGTTTTGATGCAAGTGTGTGTGTGTGTGTGTGTGTGTGTGTTTGTGTGTGTCTGTGTGTGTGTTGATGAAAGTGTTGTTGATGCAAGTGTGTGTATGTGTGTGTGTTTCTGCCACTGACCTGAGGTGAGAGTGCAGCCTGATTGGGGAGCAGCGCCTGACAGAGAGGCTGCTGCTGACGCTGGTAGACGTACGCAAAGCGCAGCACGTCTTTTCTGTTAGCTGATGCAAAGTTCAGGAAGGCCTTGTTGCCTGGGAGAAAGGCTTGGTCCTCCCCTGTGATCAGCAGCACACAGTACCTGCAAGCAACATCCAGTCAATTCCCCTGGAAAACAAATCTAACTTGACTTCCATTAAGACTTGGCTTAGCTTGTTTTCCCTCTCCTTTATAGAACAATTCAGTAGGAGCCGACCAGCAGCGTAGCTTCGAGAGAAATATGCCTTTTTTGATAAAGACTTATCGCACAAGAAGAGGTACATTTTCGCTAAATATGAAATGCCAGGACTTTAGGGCGGGACTATGCTCATAAAAATGTCTTACTTCCTCCGTCGGTGGAACTGTTTGACGGGACACAGCTCGTCAAAAAGCTGCTGGTTGACAAGCCGGGGAGCCTGCAGGAACTTGTTGTTGGAGACAAACTCGTCCATGATCTGCCGTTTCATCCCTCTGGCCTGAACGCAGAGGGAAAAACACTTTAGTACAGTAGGTGTGACATTTAGGGGAAAAAAAATTATAAATGCTGTCATAAATTTTAACAATGAATTAAAAAAATTAAATATTTCAAATTATTTAGTTTCTTTTTCTTTTTTTTTTAGACAGAAATACCAAACGTGATCCAGGCTTCACCTTATAGTCTACAAAGCATCCAGTTTTAAATCTAACCATCACAGAGGAGACAATGCTTTAGAACTCTTCAACTAGGGGAAGCGATTGGTGTACGGGGGATGATGTACCTGGATGATGTCAACGGGCTTTTCGGTATCCTCCTTAAACAGCAGCATGGTGGGGGCGTAGGTGTTTATGTTGAACTGCCGCAGCAGCCGAGAGTTGTGTTTGTCACCCTGGTCCACGTAGCCGAAGCGCACATAGTCTCTGAAGGCAAACGCTGTCAGCTGGAAGTGCGGGGTGGGAGGATAATATATGCAACCTTTAATACATTGACTTAAATAAGAGAAAGTGTGGAGGGGAATAAGAGGGAGGAGCATTTAGGGGCGGACTGATGGCTGCTTTTATATACACTCTTGATATTTAACATAGATATATAACAAAGAAATCTGATTGGTCGAAAGTGTGTTCACATATGCTTTGCACCCCACCACCTTACAGTAGTCATGAACAACCAGTGCATGTCATGGTTAGAGGTCAAAAGGTTACAATTCTTCTGTGTGACAAAGGACGGAATATGAATTCTTTAGTAAACAGAAAAGGGATTTTAAGCAGACACAGCCGCTCACAGAGTTGCTCTAACCCATCTGCTTTCGTGTACTGGTGGAAACGAACTAGATCTCAGAATAGCTTGAGGAGCCAGACTAATTAGCACTTTCTAGTGTGTGTGTGTGTGTGTGTGTGTGTGTGTGTGTGTGTGTGTGTGTGTGTGTGTGTGTGTGTGTGTGTGTGTGTGTGTGTGTGTGTGTGTGTGTGTGTGTGTGTGTGTGTGTGTGTGTGTGTGTGTGTGTGTGTGTGTGTGTGTGTGTGTGTGTGTGTGTGAGAGAGAGTGAGTGAGTGAGTGAGTGAGTGAGTGAGTGAGTGAGTGAGTGAGTGAGTGAGTGAGTGAGTGAGTGAGTGAGTGAGTGAGTGAGTGAGTGAGTGAGTGAGTGAGTTAATATGTTGCTTACTTTGAAGAGTAGGGGGACAATAGGGACTTGGTCGAACAAAAGAATGCTCGGCTTATTTTCGCCATGCCAATTGTCCAGAAAAGCCAGGTAGTTGTCATCTGTAATCTGGAGAAAACAATGAAAATTAACTTAAGACTCGATTTATATACAGTATATATCAGCTAAAAGCCTTCTTTAACTTGCAGAATTGTTATTTCCACTACCTGTCTGTACTCTGCGTGAGCTTAAAATAAATCCTGTGTTAAAGGTGCTGTAAGCGGAATGGTTCTTTTAGCTAACTTCCTGTCAGTTACTGCAGTTAGCAGTCCCCTCGCTCGTCCCTACGTCACCACATTAATACACTGCGGTCTTCAAGCAGCAAGTTATCTAGCATCATCTCAGATCCATTGGTGTGATAAAACATGATAAAAACCATCAAAACAGACATTGGGAAGGATTTTTACCTGCTCCGCCATTGTAGGCGCATACACATTCACCCATCTGTTGCTCTGGCGTGCACCGGCAGTGAGACCATGGAGTGTATATAATATATATGAGAGAGACGAGTGTCGGTTTGTATCGTTCTCTCTTCTGATTGGACAAAAATTTCGGGATACTACAATAAGTTAATTTGCCGATTACATGCAAAGCAGCTGACTGAGAGATCGGCTTTATGAAACGCGCACATTATGGAAGTGATCACTGTATGAATAAAGAGCGATTTTACACTTGTATTAAGATAAATAAACCGCTTACTTCACCTTTAATACACAGCCTCTGTAAACGAGCAAGCTGTTAGCCACGGTGGGGCCCCTTCATTTAAAAGTCCATTTACATAGCCTAGGCTGTGCATTTTCAGTGCTCACACAGTATGGACAAGTATCGGATTGTGAGGATATATTCACTTGATTTGACAAAAAAAGATTTTGACAACAGGCATCCTCTGGAATAGCTGACTCCACCTTAACTTTGAAGTGAGCACACATGCGGTAAAAGATTATTGTGCTGGGTTTACCTTTTCCACATGTCTCTGGGGCAGCAGGTCTTCAATGAACTGTCTCAGGTGCTCCCGTACGACGGCCTGATGGAAGAAGGTCACCCTGCCGTTCACCAGCCCGATGATGGAGGGAGCGCGGTGAGCTCCCAGCTGGTTAGCCAGGCGACGCTCATAACCCAGGTCCACAATGCCAATGCCAACACCTGGGTTAACCGTAAAAAAATAATAAATTAACTCTTGCTATTGTGTGCTATACAGTACAGAAAACAAGTGTTCTTGCAATAAAAAGGAAAAACAGCTCCAGTCCTGGAGAGCCACACTGACAGTCTATGTCTGAGAAGAACCACTCATATCAAAGCTGTGGGATATTAACTCAAGCCTTTCAAATGTATGGAGGACTGCCTGATGGATGGGGTTCATAAAAGATGTATACATCTGTTTTTAGATTCTCACATAATCCTGCGTATCCCTACGGCTGTATAACACTGTACCACAGAGCAAAGCCTAAAGCAAGCCAGAGTTTTGTTTCACAAAACTTTTTTGGGTATACCTGTAAAATCTAATGCAATGACATAAAATCTACTGTTAATACCATGCCCATAATGTCCAGTATTGAGGTCATGGTTAGTTGTGGTGTTACACAGGGCCTGCATTACATTGAAGTGTTTACAAATGTACTGTCCCACACACACATTGGTGTGATCAGGGGAAGGACAAAAGATCATTAACATCCCTCAATTTAATGTAGTCGAGTGAAACACACACCTGATCGCACTGGATAGACATTACAGCAGGGCAGTTGTATTGGATTGGAATAGACTGACCAGGTGTAATAAAGTGGCCACACAGAAGATGAATGCAGTTCTAGACGAGTGTGAACCATACTGGACGCTTTGTAAGGCATTTCAATCAAAAGATATGAATTCAAATGTAAGAACAAGATAACTGGGGCACGAGGGGCGAGATAACTTCAGGCTACACGTTGCTAACTCTAGCATAGTGAAGTCCAGTAGGTCACATAAAGAGACAGGATTAGTCCAGGACAGTGAGGCCACTTTTGTTATTATAAACAGTGCTTCATTAACTCAACAGCTTTAAATCCCATCTCCAATGCCAGACAATTGTTGCATAGAGTTCCAATTCCTCCCTTGGCTTCACTTTGGCCTTTGCTCCAGGAAACCAAGAAGAGCAAGTAAACCCCTAATGAATAATTAAAGAAAACGGCGGGCTCTGTGTAAAGCATCTCCACACTCTGAATTACCTCGGCTCTAATGGCATGATGCCACTGGAAAGAAAACATCAACCTTTACGTTACGATGCTTTTAGGAAAACCAACCCTGATCCTGAGAGAGTGTGTAGGGGGGGGGGGGGGGGGATTGGGGGGGCGGAGTGGGGGTGGGGGTCTAGTCACAGCAAACACACTCACCCAGTGGCTCCAGCTCCAGCACAGTCTCTTTCCACACAGGCTCAATGTGGATGCAGGCGAAGCACCACTCAGAGGTGACTTTGATTATGTAGGGCCTCTTGTAGCTGTCTGGGAGGACGTCGCTGTTATAGTGTGCGTGGTGGAGCAGGTACTTGTTGTCTGCAAAGTCCCTGGACCTAGGGGGGGGAGGGAGGGGGAGGATCAGAAGCATTAACAGTGAGGTCTACAACTCCAATATCTGTTTACTTTATTGATCGTGACCAGTTCAAAACAATCTAGATATAAAAAGGGACATAAGGCTGATATCTGAGCATGTCATGTCAGAAAGTAATGGTAGTTTTCACTTTTAAATAGGTGCACTTATGTAACTTTGGGTGTGTCAGAGAAGTGAACATTTTCTAAGGCAATATGTTCATAACGGATTGAACATAACTTTCTTCACAATAAAAATGTTTCCCTGGAATGCTGGTTGAAGTTAAAAAGTGGCCTGAAAAGTTACTGTTTCACTACTGTTGTTTACAGCAACAGGGCCAGCAGTTTTATTTACAAACATGTTCTAAACCTTACGTATGGTTCCAGCTATCTTTTTTTTTTTTTAAAGTATGATGATGATAGAATTATTCAATACTAAGAATTACATGTAGAGAAAATACGTTTTGTAAATTAACTGCAGGCTCTGCAAATGTAAACAAATCCCCTCCCCATGAAACTGCACAGTGCACCTACTTTAGTCAAATAGTTTGCTTGCTCAGGTAAGCACAGCTTTTAACTTTGATATTAACAAAGAAAAACCAAAATCTGATAATAATGCCGTACCTGGGGAAATGGAAGAAAGACTCGTCAAAGTAGAAGCTGCTGTGGAAGCTGCGGTAACCCTGCTGCTGCTGCTGCTGCTGGGCGAAGGGCTGGTTTTCATCCATCTGCCCATAGCGGTCAAAGTTGGACCTTCGCTCCTCGTTAGAAAGAATCTGTGTAAAATGGACAGATAACAGTGAGAGGGCCGTGGTGTTAGTGGAGTGAGGATTGCAGAGAGACCATGGTACAGAAAGTGAAACAGGCAGATACATAGAAAACACACTGCAGGCCAGAGGTGTCAGCTGAAACTTAGGTATGAAATATGTAGTGCACTGGTATGTTATGTTGTGGTGCATTTTTTTACCCACCTCGTATGATTTAGAAACCTTGATGAACATGTCCTCAGCTTGAGGGGCCTTGTTCTTGTCTGGATGCCTGAAGAAAAAAGAAGACCACACAGGACATGTTCAATGAACCCTGTTAGGACACACAGGGGTTAAACATGGGCTTGTTTGAGACCAGCAGCTTGGGAGGGATGGGTTAATTGGTCCAGGTACAAGGTTAACTGGATAGGGCTGAGAGAGCTGCAATCAAGATGAGATGGCCTCGGGGACTTTATGTCAATCACTCACCATTCTTTGGCGAGAGTTTTGTACGCCTTTTTGATTTCCGCTTGACTCGCACTCCTGCTGACACCCAGGATTTTGTAAGGGTCCCCTACAGAGTCGCTTTTCGCCAGCTGCACACTCAGAATCAGCAGGAAGATGGCGAGCAATAGTGGACATGTCCGAGGCATGGTCCGAGGATCCCAGCTGCTTCGCCTAACCGTCATCGCTTGCCACTGCACTGTCCTCGTCCAACGTTGACGACAGTAAGCTACCGAGCTAGCCGGTAAAGTACCGTTACGAAGCTATTCTTTGACAGACAGATATGTCAAGCTAAGAGCTTACATGGTAAAGTCTGCTGACATATTGGATATGAGGTACACACGACATACAAGCAGTTTACTACGATGAGGCCATTAATTTCCTAGCTAACAAGTGCAACTCGTCACTGTCATGTCCGCAATTAAACGATGAGCGTCCGGTTACATATTTCAAAATAAAATCCTCCTGCCGCATCTTTGAAAAAATAATGTTTAAATAGAAATGTCAAATATGTAATTATCCTCTTTATTTAGCCTTTCTGTGCCATAACATGGACCTATGTCAAATAAACTATACACCAAAGGACATGCACTAGCTGTTACATCATACTTGTAGGCCTATAGCCTCAAATGTGTGCGCAATTATGACGCTTGCTGAGTGCACAGCATTTTTGCGGCATTTTTGCTGTGCGCTCAGCAAGACGCGCGTCATAATTGCGCGGGTCTGAGCAAGATCAGTAACATTTCAAGATTTGCTCATTTAATCTGTTCGTTAAAAAAGAAAGTGCAATCAATGGATGTATCCTTAACTGGTCCACATGGTGATTACTTATGGTTTGAATAGGGTAAAGCATCCTACTGCAATACCCAAAGGTTATTTCACCACATTTATTTTGAAGCAAAGATATGTAACATCCGGTCTGGTTTCGCTTATGACTCCGCACTTGACACTGCATCACTGGACACTGGCGAGAGAGCGCATGCTCCAGTCAGCAGCTGTCCTCGAATTGCTTCCGCTTCTTTTCATTCTCCTTTTTCAGATGTGTGTTGGGTTATTTTTGCATTAAATGTTTCATAATTATATATATAATAACATTTAATGAGTTCTTAGGTTCTTACTGCTCATGTATTTTTAATAACATGTAATTGTGTCGTTCTTGGCAATTTCACAAGGCAATGTCCTCTTTTCAACGTTATGTTCTAAAACAAAGTATAGCCTATCATAATAATATACAGTTATAAAATAGAAACAAAATATTTATCCATATGAGTGTATATTGTGTTATTTTAATTCCCTTCTTTTAGGGGGCTTCACTTCCGTTTCCTCTTCGTCATGGCCACTCATCTATGCTCAGAACTGATTTGCTTTCACACTGGGAAACAAAAAATGAATTTGATACCATGCTCAGCTCTGTCAGCGACCAACCTAACCTGCTTATTGTAACCTTGCATGCCGACGCCGTTTAGGCAGCGGTTTCCATCTCCTTTATCGACCAATATGAGCAACTTGTGTGTGTTTGCCTTCAGTGGAGTGAGCTTTCAAAGTGCGCAGAGGGTCTCATCTCCTTAGCTAGCGTTAGCTCCACAAAGCTGCTATCCGTGGCCCGTTCTGGCTGTGTTACCCGAGGAACAGGTACTTTGCAACAAGCACAGGTAACTTCTAATTACTAATGTATTCATAACTGCTTATAACATTGCTGTGACGCGGATACAATGTAAAGTAAACTTTTGGTGCCACACACAATCATGGGCGTGCAGCTGAAGCGAGGATGCTTCGTTAACTAGCTGCAGTTCTGGGTAAAATCTGTGATCTAAAGTGCAAATGTGTAACATCACTACCACTCTTTATAACGTGCTACGACCAGTTTCATCCCTTTTGTTATTATACGCAGACGGACATTAGACAAACCATCTCTTTTCTTCTGCTCCAAAATGTTTGTTTACATCTGTAATGTATATAATCACAGCTGTAAAACGAGCTAAATCAAGTAGTGCTTTGTGATGACTGGCTGCACCTCTATTCAGTCATATATTTCATTTATCATACCATGAGAAACCCTAAAATGAGTAGAATTGTTATTCTGATATTTTGAATGACTTAATTGCAAACTATCTTTTGTGTTTTTCACCTCAGACCTCGGCACCATGAATCTGGTGCGTCTACTGTGCCGCCACAAAACGGCCCTGGTCATCGGCACTGTATGCAGCTTTGCTGTAGTGCTGGTCTTCCTGGCCAAATGTACCTCGGAAACCCTGAAACAGGGTCACCAGGGTCCTCCAGGCCTCGCTCCTCGTGCCATTACGTTGCATTCCCGTCCAGAGCAGCACAATTCCCCCTCCACATCCAAAGACCTGTCAGCATTCCTGGTGGTCCTCATCACCACCGGACCCAAGTACACGGAGCGCAGGAGTATCATCCGCAGCACCTGGCTGGCCAAGCGGGACTCCGATGTCCTGGCCATGTTTGTGGTGGGAACACAGGGGCTTCCCAACGAGGACCTTCAGAACCTTAACACGGAGCAAGGGCGGCACAAGGACCTGCTCCTGCTGCCTGACTTACGGGATTCGTACGAGAACTTAACAATCAAGCTGCTGCACATGTACACCTGGCTGGATCAGAATGTGGACTTCAAGTTTGTCCTCAAAGCGGACGACGACACATTCGCTCGCTTGGATCTCCTGAAGGAGGAGCTGAAGGGGAAAGAGCCCAGCCGCTTGTACTGGGGCTTCTTCTCAGGGAGGGGGAGAGTGAAAACAGCCGGGAAGTGGAGGGAAAGCTCCTGGGAGCTCTGTGACTACTACCTGCCGTACGCGCTGGGCGGAGGCTACATCCTCTCGTCTGACCTGGTGCGTTACGTGCATCTGAACGCAGACTACTTCAAGACGTGGCAGAGTGAGGATGTGTCACTGGGCGCCTGGCTGGCACCGGTGGATGTACGGAGGACGCATGACCCACGCTTTGACACGGAGTATAAGTCGCGTGGTTGCAACAACAAATACCTGGTGACACACAAGCAGAGCCTGGAGGACATGTTGGAGAAACACCAGACTCTGCAGCGTGACGGCAGGCTCTGCAAAGAGGAAGTCAAGCTGCGGCTGTCCTATGTGTATGACTGGGGAGTGCCACCCTCACAGTGCTGCCAAAGGAAGGATGGCATTCCCTAGTTGTTGTTTTTTTTTTACAAGGCTGAAGTTGGCTTCATATTCGTATCTTCCAAGTAATTAAAAATTAAAGGAGTGTTTTTTTAATCCAGTTCTATTTCTACACCATTTAAAGTTGTGTAACAAGCACCATACGTCAATGCCAAATGCCCTATTGCTGTTAGAAGATTTTTTTTCTTTCTAATTGCTTACCAAAAAAAGTGCATTTCCACTGCTTTTTGGTCATATATGAGCAGATATAGGTAGAAAAACATTACATATAAATGGTATTTTCTGTTTATACCAACTGTCTTTACGATGCCCATGTTCATTTTGAATATGTTTGCCAAATACATTTTGTTAAAGGAAGGAAAAGCAATGGCCTTTATTCTGTTTTTACGAACAGAAAACAATTTTAAAAACGAGTTTACATGTTAATCTAGTCTTAGGTTTGATGAGTCTTAATTACAATATTTGAATGTAGGGTGGGTTAAATGTGGAGAAAAAAAGACTTTTAAGTGATCGCTACTACCGGTTTCACAACTATAAGTGGTGTGAACTGTAGAATAGGCTGAAACACAATACCTATCAACTCTTGAATTTGAAGCCAACTTCTGCCTATTTTGTGTCCCAGTAAACCCCTTTTGCCTTGTTATTTGCTCATGTCAGTGCTCTTCTCACCGCGAGTTTACCCCGTTGGTGGCCTACTTCTCCTCTCCTCTGTCTGTGCTTCCTCTGCTGTACCTCTCTTTGCTTAATATTTTCCAACACTATGAGATATGTTTTTAAGATCATTTTTTTATGTAGTAAAATAGTACAGGGGAAAACAGACGAGAGATTCTTACCCTGCCTAATGTCTATATATAATAATGTCAAAGCCAATTGTTTTTGTATTTTATTTATTGTTAATTTATTCTGCAGCCAACGCAACACACTGGTACTGAGTCGAGAGAGACGCACACAGTGGCTGTGTTTGCCGCTTTTTGTGAGTGGATTTTATATTTATAAAAGTGTTGAGGGCGATAAATCGTGTATATTTCACAGAATAAATGCACAAGAAATGTTCACTTTTAAAATGTCAGACTCTTGTTTACAAGGTTTACGGCAGCGGTACACAAGGTTTTCATGTGTTGTTTGAGGTGC
This sequence comes from Ammodytes marinus, assembly GCF_949987685.1. Lineage (NCBI taxonomy): Eukaryota > Metazoa > Chordata > Actinopteri > Uranoscopiformes > Ammodytidae > Ammodytes > Ammodytes marinus. Next base: position 28,338,260 of record NC_137233.1, read on the forward strand.
AAAGAATGTGTAAGAGAGAACGCTTGAATGTGTTTTATTCAGCAGGCCTTCTTATGAATTATTCTGTAACAGTCTTACTTAAACGTGTAGGTCAATACATTAACTGTGTAGAGAAAATGTCAAGTTATTTATAAGTGATTGTTTGCAACGCACCACAAAAACTGGATGAAGACTACCAGCTGGCACTTGGTCACTTTTTTTTTTCAAACAAAGAAAACAACATTACATTTTAAAGTCCATGTATCATTATTCAATGATTACTTTTTATGGCATTAAGCTCTCCAACCTGAACTAACCCTGTGATGTGTGTCGATGTGTCCCTAAACTTGTGAAACGTGCACAGCGTTGATTTAAAGGGTACAATGTGTTGAAGCACATGCGGTTGAGGAATGCTTCAAAAAGAGCTACCGTACGTCCAAGCTCTTTTTTTATTCCCGCTGTTCGGTGTTTTTGTTTGTTTTGGTGAAGAACGTTGTGTCAAAAGCAGATACCAATTCAGTGCAACGTAAGTGTTTGTTTTTTTTTACGTACGTGGTCTGCCTCCTTGGATGTTTTATTAAAAATGTAAAATGTGTTTTTGTCACCTATTCTTATAAATGTGTTGAAGTGAACTTTAAAATTATATGTTCATTGTTCAGTCAAATGCAATCATGGGAAATTCTCAAAAAAACAACAATAACCATATGATTTGAGTATTAAAAAAGACATGAGTTGGCTTTATGCCTTTACACAACTGAGATTTTAGAAAAATATTTACAACATACAACTTCAAAATGCCATTTAAATGATGCCTTAACATGGTCGTCACTGGGGAAAAGTTTGTGTGCGTCTCAGGGTTCCTCTCATGTGCACAAACTCCGGCACACACTCCTGCCTTTCACCTTTCTCCTTCTCCTCAAGCTCATACTGTAAAGACAGGAGACAGCTGTGTTTGAACATCCTCCTTAATAAGATCATGTATCTGCCATTATCTGCAGGCCTGTGCTCACATATAGAGCCCAAAAAGTAAAAAAAGATTATTAGATGGGCTGTGTCAAGTTGTGTGGTTTTGTATCTTTGCTCTTAAACTAACACACGTACGGCTTGCAATCTCTGGCGCCTTGTGCAAAGCTTCACCCCCAGGTCGGAGGGAGGACAGAGGGCTAGCTTCCTCTGCCTGTGTTGCTCTCTCTCTCTGTGTTCCAGCACACATTGCAGCTCCGACTTTCTTTTGGGCAATACACCTCTATAGGGAAACGAGGGAAAACAATTGGATAATGACAATTATACAATTGTTGTTATTCAAAAAAATATTGAAGAAAACTTATTCTGATGGTTGTAGGATAAATATGATTTAGTCAATTAAACACCATATACATATTTCGGAACTTGTATTTATACTTGTATGAAAGAACCCATGTGATTGAGGTAAAGCCAACAATCTTAAAATTGACCAGTGCTTGAAAAAACAATGTTTTTGCATGCAGTGTCTCGCCGATGTGTGGAGATAGTCCTGATTATTATTAATCTTATTTCTTGTAATGGATCAGTACCATCATACACATTGATCGAGTTGCAAACTCTGCTATGTCCCTTGGCTTATGACCTCTCATTTGCGTCAATGAGCATATGACCTGATCATAGACAGCAGGTACAGTCTGATCTCAGTATTTTCTCACCTCCTGTGGCAGAATAGCAGCTCCCGGTGAAGGCCTGTGTGCTGGTGAGAAGCCAGGACAGGATTTGGAAGCTTTCTGGCTTTGATGATGTCACCACCCTCCTGTTTACTCTCAATCACCTTTCGTGGCGGGACCATCCAGCGTGTCATCCACTCTGAAACAAATAAATAAATACATTACTTTTGTTTCTCTAGATTCACTGAAGCAATATAAACTTGACTATTGTTTTACTTTCTCTTACCTCTTGTATTCTGGGTACATGTGTGCTGCTGCGATACCTAAATGAAGAACAGCAGGGAAGTAGGTCAATTCCATTTGGTGAAAGATGAAAAGTCAAATGACCAACACAGACCTTTCTACATTTCCCAAATCAAATATTATTATTGAGAAAAGGTTTTCTCTTACAGGATCATTTTCAACAAATACTATTCTTATCATCCAATATTCACACCATTACTAAAACTGCATCGCACCACAGGAGTAATGATAAAAAAACAGTCTTACCTGCGTACCGTGGTAGAGACGCATCGCTGAAAAGAGAGATATGCTGAAGCTGTGTGTTCTCACACAATAAGGAGCAATTGTTCACTGGGTGTTTCAGGCAAACCGCAGCTATAGTGACTCTGATCTGAGCAGGTGGGTCTACACTGTCCTGTGATTCAATCTTATTAACTGTTCTGCGACCCCTTTCGTCAAGCCAGGAGATAAACTTGTTGTCTCCCTCTAGCAGCAACAACACATGGAGGGATTATGGTGAGGTTAGGATGACGCATCATGAAATAAAAGAGCTGAGATGATAGAATGGAGGAAATGTTCCTGTTCCTAATGTAGAATCAGGTAATTGTAGCAAAGGGAAACACTTTGATACAACAGCTGTGGGTTATTCAGTAACTCTCACACGTTTTGACAAATGCTCCTAACAGTGGTAGTGGATGTTGTTTGTAGTGCAAAATCTTCGAGTCTTTGGTTAAGGAGTGTGCACAGGCATTAAATGTGTATTACAATTTAATTATTCATCCATAAAGCCAGTGTGTTGATTCAGGCTGTTTTGTTCCTTGCATTTGTTATTCTACCTCAGGACTGCCGCCACTGTTTACATTTTTACATTTTGCTCATGCACAACGGCACACTTTCTTGGATTTGCACCATTCGGTTTTATTTTATTTTCACTTAAGTATTATTTTATCTAGTTGCTGATCTTCTATTTACCTTGTAAATGGCATATTCTATATTGTTGCTGTTTTTTTTCTATTTTACTTGTATATTGTATATTGCATAGTTTTATATTTCTTTCATGGCATTCAGTCTGTGGAAAACAAAGGAAGAATGTAATTGTATGACAGAGAACATGTTTCTTATTGTGCATATGACAATAAACACTTTGAATCTTGAATCTTGCATGTGCAGGGAGCTGGGGATTCCGGTAGGTGGCAGTATTACTGGGGGGGAGGGGGGAGGGACAACAACAAACATAAAAGAAGAACGTCAGCTATTGAAACCAAACCGGAAATGTAAACGGGAGTGACTGCGAAGAGAAGTAGACTATTTTATATGTCCAATTTATTTAAACACATGATGAATTGCTAATGTAAAGGACGATACAATAATATAACGACGTCCAGGTGCAAACTGCCAACATGACAAATGGTAGGTTGACTGAATTATGCATCTAACTTATAGGTGTCGACATGTAAGTTAGGCTAGCTGCTAGCGTGAAGCTAGGTTAGCTGTAGACGTGGCCCTGGGCAGCAAGTCTGTTAGCATCAAAACAAATTCTTCCTTTCTCACGTCAACACTGTTTGTGACAATTACACATGTATTCTTAAGCTTTTTCGTCCTCACTGAAAACCTCTTTGGCTTTTAACATCGCGTTGTTGTTAGGCTACAGGGTTTCTTGCTAGGTAGCACTGACTAACGTTAGGGTATTGGCAAATGCTAAAAGCAAAAACTCAGAAAGCTAAAGTTAAAATGATAAAGAGAAACGGTCATGAATACTGGCGAGAAAATACTATTATTTTCTGTTGTCGACCACCTGCGTGAAACTACGAACGTAGCTGCAACTGCAAGAAATAACTGGACAAACCAGAGAGAACACTGCATGCAATACCTTACAGGGGAAACACAGTGGGCCTACTGTACTGAATGTGTATGTTACTGTTCAAATCACTTCAAATATTGGAGACAATATCGGACATAAAGCGTCAGAAACATTAATGTATTTCCCTACATAAAATGTCATTGTTTGTTGTTTGGAGATAATATGAAGTCAAGAGCTTTTCTGAGTTGCAACATTGTCTAATCGTTTATGGTTGGTAAAGGCAGTCTGTGTAATGATATCGTCCCCATCTGCCATAGTGTACTCCTTCGATGGCATCCTGGTGTTTGGGCTGCTGTTCATCTGCACTTGTGCATACCTCAAAAAGGTGCCTCGCATCAACAGCTGGCTGCTGTCGGAAAAGAAAGGAGTGTGGGGCGTCTTCTACAAAGGTACAACTGTAATGCATTTGTTAATAATGTGCGGCTTCTTTCGACTTTTGAAATTGATTCCACGGCACACTCAACAAATTCGATAATGGGAAAAACCAAAACTTGAAAAACAGCAAAACGACTCACCAGTTCTAAAGGTTAATTTACATGATTCTCTCGCCTTTTTTCAAAGCTGACATGTCATAGCAGGGAACGCACAGGTGTCATTAATAATAACAATATCAAAAATCCCCAGTTCAGGGGCTGTTGTATTGAGTAACCATTGTTGATGTTATTAATTCCATATATGCTGTAAGAATTAGGAATGCCCATATATCCACTGTGAAAGGGGGCTATGTGGAGGGAATGGGGAAAAAAAAACCTAGAGCTCAGAATCTAGCTTTAAAGAGGACCTATTATACTACTTTTCTGGTCTTAATTTCTTGTTTTACACTGCTATAGAGCAACCTGACACAAATCACATCACAAAAAACTATGTAGATTTTCGGGAAGCTCTTTCTCTTATTTTGGCGATCCAGCACGTCCTGTCAACACTTGAGTGTGTGTGCTTCGGCAATCTCCGCTCCCTCCGCCTGTGCATCGGCCATCTCCGCTCCCCTCCCCCCCCTCCTGCAAACCCCACTCCGTTGTGATTGGTTACCTTCCTTCCGGAACACTTTCAGTGGCGGGAAGCGCGAGCATGGACCTATAAGGGCGCGAGGCAGACGCGAACAGGGAAGTGACAGCATTACCATACATGGAAACATCCGCGTGGTGACTTCACAAAGTTACATGCGACGTCACAAAGTTACAAAGGGTAGACCGCTTTGAACACGTGACTTCTCGACTGGCTAGAATAGTGTTTAGTGCTCGGCACAGACACCCCAGACGGTCAGCAGGGAATACGTCGAAATGCATGTAAGTCATTATTTGATAATTTAGTATGGTTAAGCATGACTATGAATCATCATAACAACGTTTATAGGTCATAAAAGTCAAAAAGCATCATAGGTCCTCTTTAATCAAATTCAAACAGGCTTTATTGACATGAAAGTTAAAAAAAACGATGTTGCCAAAGCAAATTTTCAAAATACAGTAAGTCCAATATTCAGACAATACACACAATACACATATGAACGTTATATACATTATAAACATTATACATCTTATATACTGTGTGTGTGTGTGTGTGTGTGTGTGTGTGTGTGTGTGTGTGTGTGTGTCTGTCTGTGTGTGTCTCTTGTTCTTAGGAAAACAGTTTCTCACATCTCACCTCACTGATGATAACACATCTGTTTCCATCGTTTTCTATATTCTCCGTGTTTTGCATGTTAGAAGTTGACTTGTCATTTACTTCACTAATCCTCCTGATCCTCCCATCTCTCTTCTTTAGCTGCGGTGATTGGGTCGCGGCTTCACATTGCCGTGGCGATTTCCTGTTTGGCAATGTCTTTCTACGTTGTCTTCTTGAAATGATACAGTCAGACTGGACATGAAGAGACTGTACAGATACAGGCTGGGGACAGACTCATCTGTGTGGCCACGTGCCTAATCCTTATTGTGGGACACCGCCACAGATCACGTGACCGATGAAAACCCATTGGCCCTGTGTGGACCCATGTGAAAGACTAGCCAGTGCTGCCCCCTTCTGGTGACTGGGTACATAACTCCTCCCTTAATAAAGTGTGTGCACTACAGACATGAAGGGCATCCTGAATCTATCCCCACAGTTATTACTAGAGGAGAGAGTCTGTTTGGCCACGTGGTATCATTCTGTTGTACGGTAACACTGTTGGTTGTCTCCATCCACACCCCATTCATATTTATATTGAAGGATGCAGAAGATCATGGGCGAGTGTGTGCATTATACCTTATACCTGCGTACAACCTGAAATTAGCCTAGCTGTACATATATGGGAAAAGATATGACCAATAGAGATTTTCCAGGGGGTTATGTGTGATCAATCTGAAAAAAGATACATTTTGCTTGCTCCCAGATAGGCTGTTTTTTTTTCTTTATCACTTCTTCTGTCTAGGGTGGAGGGGAAGATAAAAAAAGCTAATATATAAAAGATGTTCTTATGTACACTATATTTGACCTTTTTGTTGCATTATCTTTTCTTAACAGTGATGTTTGGCCTCTCAGACTTTGTTAAAGTTTTAAAATACACATTTTGCACAGGTGTATATTGTATTTCCTTTGGCTAATATTAGATAACATGTTTTAGATGTCCCATTGTTACAAATTGAATTGTAAGTCATATAGGAGTCAACTGAAGAGTGTCCGAGAGAGAAGAGAAATGGTGTTTTTAAAAGAGGTATATAACTGGATAGCTGTATCAGACCTGCCTGCAGATTTTAAATTCAATGCCAAATATAGATGGTGTTTGTCATGCCATCTGAACTACACACATATTGTAATTCTGAGTTTAGTTTTGACACCTTTGTTTTTTATTTGACATTTTTAAATGAAGAAATTTGTGGAGGGGAATTGGGATGCAATGCAATTTTGAGTAAAACATTAATCAGACTATTTCTGTGTTGTCTTCTATAAGAAATGATCAGGACTTGTGTGACATCAATGAGAAATTCCATTTATCACCGTCCCTTTTTAAAGTTATTCTCTTTTCCTGAATGATGTTCAAATCTGAAGTAATTGTATCCATACACGCTCACCACCTTCAAGTTCATTTTAGTTGAGGCATGATTTTAGAGCATGATGCAGAGAAACGTCAGAGAAATCCCCACAGTGTAAGGCAAACCTCATAATTTATCGTGGTGGGCATTTTGTTACTTTTTATTTATGTCAAACAGACAAGATTTTACATTTTCTTTTCCAACACACTGTGACTGGACATGCACCCAGGCAATGGTATTTGTAAGTGTACATCCAACTGTCACTCCTTTACAGCCTTTGGTGGCTTGTCACAAACACTGAGGTCTGCCACTTTCAATGTTTATGAATGACCAAACCTATAAACTGTAATTCACTGTTATGGAAATGCACTCCTATCCATTCCCTTAACAAGTACTTTTTAATGTCATTATTTAGGATATACCTTTTTACAAAGAGGCAAGTGCACAGTTTAACTTGTCTCATTAGGGAAAGTACAGGTGTTATTGATAGCTCAATTTGATTTAATTGTCCTATTAATATCAGGAGTCAGGACCCATCATTTTACAATTGTTGACCCCCTGTGCCTTTCTTACTCCGACATATCAACATTTTCTTCCATGTTTAAGGGCCAGTTTGTAGTAAATGTAATTTAGGTAACCTCACCGTTCTGTTATGTTTTAAATGTAGGCCTATATACTATTAAAAAATGGTAATACAATTATTATTATTTGTACATAGGCCTATAATTGCTGCGTTGTTCACCTATGACATAACGTTTCCAGTCAGATATATGTTATGTTTAAAGCAGATGTAGGCTAATGCAAGCTTCTGTGGGACATTTAAACGGGCAAAACATGACCATTGATTGACGGAGGGAAATTCCCATAATGTCCACAGTGGGGAAGGGACGATGGACGGGATACCCCTATGTTTCCCAATATTCTCGCGAGAAAACAAGTAATGCCCTGTGCGCGCAGTGACGCCGGTACGTACGCGCGTTCACGTTTCCGCGCGCCCCAGCAAAGCGAGACCAGCCAGAACAGGGCGAGAAATTCAGCGAAAGCTCGTCCAGAGACTGCAAGCTTTCTGACCCCAGCGCGCTTTGTAGAGGAAGTTGTCTCCCAAGTGCCCCGACGTGCACGGAGAGGTGGGGTAATTCCGTTTTTGCACAGCTGCACCGAATTGGCAATACTGGGCGGCTTAAGATTTATGTCAGCGCCATAGTAGTTAAGAATATTTTTGATGTTATTTTTCACCTGGGAGCAGCAGCAGAACACGTCGTGCAGCACGGGGAGGAGAGGAGAGAGAGACGGCACAAGAAGTTTCCGCTGTGTTGTTTTGTCGCTGCGCTGCTGCTAAATCCGCAGGAATGTCGCAGAAGGAGAGACCCACTTTCTACCGACATGAGCTCAACAAAACCGTGTGGGAGGTCCCGGAGCGGTACCAGAACTTATCTCCCGTCGGCTCCGGCGCTTACGGAACCGTGTGGTAAGCAGTTTGTTGCAGAGCACTTATCACCGAGAGCACCATTGCACAACGGCCGAATGGGTTCCCACCACCCATAGAGGCCCCGTCAGAGTTGCCTCCACACGGACTGCTTATCAAGCTGTAAAGGCTGCCTGCGGTGGTGTGGAAGCACGGGGGAATGTTAGTTGAGCCTTTTGTTTACGTTGTCATACTTTGCCTGCTGTGAGAATTGGCGTGCACGCTTCGGGGTGCCTCGTGTTTCTTCGGCGGATGGGGATTATTTTTGTTTTCGTGCACATGTTTTGTTGTTGTATTGCTGTCTAAACTATTCTTGTCCCGTAAACACTTGTATGTACTGCTTATTACCAGCTCATATGGCAAGCTCCAATATCAATTCTGACTAGATCATGTTGTTAATCGTGCAGGCGAAGTGTTTATGTATGTTTTTTAATGCAAATACGGGTATCAGTCTCTCCTTCAGCGGCATGTCCACACTTGCATCATCTGTCGAAGTGGTGCCTCCTCGAGAGAGAGAGATATACGATCCGTGCTTATTGGACAGCGAGGGTCAGACAACACCTGGCGAGACAATCGTCTTACCACTAGAACAGCATTGTGTGTAGCCCTGCACGTACTGTACAACCTGGCACTTTTTACACATCCGCACATTACATGCACTATGCATTTTCCAGTTGGGTGCAGCCCAGCCTGCAGAGTGCCAGAAGGTCACGTGGTTTTCGGAAAGTAGGCCCCCATCCATCCATCGTGCATAGTGAGAGCTTTCTATAGGAGCCCATCCGAAGAGGACGATGACTCTAGAATGATGTCACCCCTTTTCTCCCGTTGTAGCACACCGGTGAGTCACAGTCCCGAGGTTAGGCAGTGGCCTCAGTGGTGACGCCGTTTTAGTCATCACAAAGTCATGGATGTCATCGCAACGTCCCGTCATTTTAACTTTACTGCTAGTTGTGAGCCTACTTTCACACCACTTCAGATGTTAAGTGTGTGTGTAATAGACTATTACTGTGGTGTATAGATGCTAAAGCATGACCTCATCTTGTAAGGGAAAACCAGTGAGGTTTCAACATTCAGTGTCTTCAATGCAGAAATCTATTGATGATTAAATAATGTGAGGTGTACAAACATAACAATATACACTTTAATCAGTCCCAGAGTGCTGGAAATGTTAATGTATGGTTATCTATTCTCGCTGGTTAATAACTTTAATTTACAATTTTACATATCACAATTTTTACATTATACAAAAACCAGTTCACAAATGCCAAACAGAGTGGTAGCTCACAGTATTGAAGAATGTTGACAAGAAAAAGATTTTTAGAACTCGTGTAGTGATTTTAATAACATGCAAGATTAAGACCACATTTGAACCATCAGGGATTCTCACGGAGAAATGTATAAGAACCATTAGAAAAATAAAATGTTAAGAATGAAGCTTGTTATCATTTCTGAGCAGGTTGCTACCTTCAGATACTGAGCCTGATATGAGGTGTTTGAGTAGCTATGACCTCATCCAACTCTAGGTGGGAATAAAAAAAACTGAGGATTCAAACAAATATTCATAGGAATAACAATTATTATTATGACTAGTATTATTGTGGACTGTGAATTCAGGGTGACAGTATTTCCCAGAATGGGCGTGGCTCAAACCCAAAATATCCATATCTATAGGCAACGGTAAGGGGATCAGTTGAATCCTTGTATGGATATTGTGGAGTAATGATAAGGCTCATAGGCATAACATGCACAATCACATGATGTCCCGAATCTCCACATGTTCTACAGAGGAGAAATGTATACAAAAGCTGACTCTTTTTCCTTGTGTAGACTAAACTTAGAACTTTGGAAAAGAAACGACCCTAATGTCCAAATGTGGGTGTGTCCTGTTGCAGCCTCACTAGTCAAAAATCTGTTGGGGAGCAACCTCCCTACCATCTCAGCTGCCAAAGCAGCTGGAGTTAACAAGCCGATTTTGCTCTTAAGAATCCGTGCCTGTTTACTCTCCAATGCTTAGTTGCAGTGGCACTCATAAAAAGGATTCCCAAAGATTCCCACCCCCAATAAGAAACCCCATCTGCATCAATGTGTCTTACTGGCGGCTACTTTGTAGATGCCTTTTGTAGGAAATTCCCCAGTGTTTTCCTCTGTGTTCGATTACATCACCAGCCCGCGCAAGGAGCTGTTGTCGGTTCGGTATCTCTTTGAAACGTCATATGTTCACAAAGCCTTTTGAATTCCTACAATAAATCCTTAATGCGAAGTGGTCCAAACAGCAGGGAGTCATTACAGCTCTTCAGAAGGTATCTGAACAGTATAAATAACCTCACAGCACCTATACTCCAGCATGTACGTATGTTGCGGCTGTTGGTCAGCTGTACACCAGGCTCTCAGTGGCTCAGCCCGGGGGAAGTCTTTGTTGTTGCTGCCATGACGTTCCTCATGCACTAAGCTTGTATTCAGCCACCAACTCACAAATATGGAAAGCATGTATTATGTGGGGTTTGTACTCACATCAACTTGTCACAAGACTTCCAAGAAAAACAGAAACCCCAATACCACTTTCTCCTGATGTGTGACCTTTGTTCTATTTCTTAAAAGTCAGACTTGGAGCAGATCCAGGGTCAGTGTGAAAAGTAAGCGTTTACAGAGAATGCTGCTGGCTGGGATGTGCTGCTGCTGCTGAGTGCCTCGTGTTTTTCACTTTAGGTTTCTTAGCTCAGCAGAAAAAAGGGGCATGAAACTCCTGCAAACCCCTCAGGGTGTGCATGCATATCAATGGCTCATTTTCAGCTCAGTGCTGGAAAATGAATTAAGGCTAAATTATTATTATTAATAATTAAAATGAAATGCCAGAAATACCCCCACCTGCTGCTTTTGCATGAGATATTCACAGACCAGCAAAACATTTGTTGCGGAACATTTGGAGCATTTTTTTTTTTTAATTGAAAGGAAATTTTAGATTAACTGTCATGCAAATCTGGAGTGAAAATAGTCGCCCAATGCATGGCTTTACAACAACATACCCTTCTTTACAAGCAGCACAGAAATCATCAAAATCTGTTATTGATCATGAGAACGTGCAACTGCATGTAGGAACACATCTGTTGTTGCTCTCTGGATGTTTTCTTATTTTCAATATACAATGACATTTAAAGCTGCCATGATTTGTTTAGACAAATACTTGAGGCAAATTTAGAAAATGATAGATGTTCTTGCACAGACCCAGCAGCTAGATTTGATTACTGCCTATGCCTACCTTTTTGTATATTTATAAATGCCTTGTATTTTGAACGTGCCATGAAAGTGATTGAACTTGTTTTCGGTCCAGCATTTCAGTCTCCTGTATTGGTTTTATCACCCAGCAACACAAACATTTCTTCATCAGTTTGCCACAGCTTGAAACCAAAATTTCACAATTGTCATGCTGTCTCTTTACAGACAACATGTAGCAGTAGAGATTTTGCGGCTTAAGAAAAGATTGTGTGATAACGTGCAGTGGTGAGAAAAGGCACTTTAGTGGATAGTTCTCGCTGACTCACTTTGTTTTAACCCAAGAGAAGTGTGCACTGACTTGTCAGCTCTGCAAACAAACAGCAGGCCTACGTTTCAAACCAGCAATTTAACATGACTTCAGCTCGTGCATTCAGCCTCGTGAGGTGCATGGCTGAATGCACGTGTGGCTTCAGAAGAGTAAACCCATTCATTTGGGTGTAAAGTCATGGATCAGGGTTTTTGGGCCCCTAAACCTCTCGGCATACAAACATCATGCAATCCTATTGATATATTTTTAGTATGCACTTAAAAATGCATGTCTCAGTTCTTAATGTAAATAGCCCCACAAGTCTCCTATAAAAGCAGAGCCTAACAAATCCAAACATTAAAAAAAATGCATGTAAGGTAGATAATCTAAGACTTATTCTTCTTATTCCTGTTTAAAGTGAAAGGCGGAGCCAGAGATTCTGGTGAACGCTTGTTGTCAAAATCACTTTTTGTCCAAGTCAGCGAAGATCTCCTCAAAATCTGGTGTTAATTAATACACAGCATAGGCTCTGTTAAGAAAAAGAAAAAAAATCAGTGCGCACACACACAGTACGGAGAAGTAATGGATTGCGAGTTATTTACTGATTTGGACAAAATGTGATTTTGACAAGAAGAATTCTCCAGAATTGCTGACCCCACCATTTAAGAGAACTCCCCTTAGGGCCTCATTAGTCCTGGGAGCTAGTTTATCTCCGGGATGGAGGAGGGGCAGTTGAGTTATTTTCTCTCATCCATTGCTTGGTTAGCAGAGTAGGTAAGAAGGAAGATGAGTGCGTTTTTATGCCCCATTACATTTTAATTAAAGTGGTTTTGCTGAAATGAGGTGAGGTTATTGCTGTTATACTAAACAGGTTGTCTTACTCTCACTGACGTTGTAATAACCACAGTAAGCTGTTTCCTTTTAACACAGACCAGATTCATAAATAATTCATTGTTGAAGAATTGTCACACTAATACCTTGATGATGACAAAGGGAATGTGGAAGGGCACACTGTTTAGAATCTAAAATACACTCATCAAAAAACCTGTTATACGTGCTTTGGATTATACATGACTCCTGTGTCTCATTCCTGTAGTACCTGCTATAAACCGATTAAATAAAATCTCTTTATAACTATAGGCCCACATTGCTGGTAGTGTCTACCTTTTACATTTATGACTGAAATGAATTGTATGGACAGATTGATATTTTTGTGTCCATTAATAATTAAGGCTGCCATTAATGGCGGACGAATAGTCAGAATATTACATTTGAAACAACAACCAAAGTATCCACTAGGAGTGTTGTTTCTGTCACTATTTACAGGTTAGATGGCATGGCAGCCAGCCAGGGTGGGTTACTATCTCCACTCTTGTTTCACTTGTGTATGGAGGATGCATCTGAGCAGTACTGTAAATACTCCTGCAACAGGTTGTGCTCATATTCATCTCCTTTTATAAATCAAGTGCTGACTTAGGTTATCTTACATGTTCTCCCCGTGCTGCTGCTCTTGAACATCAGATTCAACATACTGATACCTAGATAGTTTGAAAAAAAATATTTCCTGGGTTTTTGTGAAAGTAGAGAGATGCTGATTATTTTACAGATGCAGTATATTTTAGTGTTAAAATAGTATATTCTTACGGTAACAGCTATGTTTCATCACACAGAATTAAGCCACGGGGCTCATAACTTGTGTGTCAATAGAACCAGTATTGTAAAGTGGTGGCTACATGTGATGCCAGACTGCGATAAGGAATTGTATGTACATGGTAATGTGTGGATTAGACATGGTAGAGATTAACATCACTAATGACACTCTTGTCTTTACTCAAAGTTGCACAGGAAATGCTGATGCATCACACTTTTGGTGAAGAAAGGGCAAGTTATGTCATCAAAATAGGATGACCTTTTTATGCTTTTTTTTACCTTAAATCTTTTAAGAACCTTACTTCTAACAAAATGGATTGGTGGCAAGAGGATGGTCACTCACTCTAAATAAACAAGTCTTTTGCAGTACACATTTTCCTGTCTGCTCTCTCTGTATGTTTGTATGTCTGTCTGCCAACATAGAACTGGTGTTCCCTCCTTCCATGTGATCTTGGTCTCATTAGGCTGGTGTTTTTTTTTTTTTTTTACAGCCCACATCTTTATGGCCATTTGTTATTGCACTTCCATTTATTGCAGACTAATTGGACGGTGTATGCTTAGAGCTGCTTGTTTGTCCAGCCGATTAGCAGCCGTTTTTTTAAAAAGACCTCAGGATGCACATGACTTTGTTTTGTCATTTTAGCTTCGGTATACTCTGTGTTTACTGTTTACTGAAGTATGGATGTTCCCTCACGAGTGAAACGCAAGCACACAAGTTGCTCTGCAAGACTGGAACATAGAGTACATTGGGTGTGGTAGTTTATCTCTGTCTGACTTACTGGAAGAAACACTGCTTATCTTAATGCTTTTATTATCGACGCGTGGCACCAAGGACAATAACTTTGTGCCCTCGCCCCCAGATTTATTTTGACTACGATTGGCTGCGATACGCACCAAAACCAGTTGTGCTTAATTCCCAATCGGGTGTGGTTAGAAGGTTGACATTTCAAATCTCTCTTATCAGTTTGGGAAAAAATTATGAGTAGAGTTGACATGGCCTTGAACTAATCTCTTACCTGATAGGCCACTGCACAGCTTCAGACTGGGTCACTAGTTCAGGTCTTTTTAGTAGCTAGCATCACTATATCAATGAGTTCTAACTCTCCCTGCAGCCCCCCCCTCCTCCCACCCCCATCTGTTTCCACCACAATAAGAGGAAACAATACTTGTCGGCAAAATCTGAGTGCTTTTCTTTCCCGCCCCCTTGACTGATGATTTTGCAATCATCAATTTGCGGTGCAGCTCCAGTGACTGACCTGGAAGGAATGTGGTTTATTGTAAGTGGGTTGTGCTCTCTCACAGATGCAGGAAATACAGCAATGTCACGCTTCTTGGGTAGGCGAGGCCCATCTGCCTCTCTTTTCTACCACCCGCACAATGTCAGTATGTCCCTCTGTGGACGAGTGTCTTTTTCTTTTTTCTTTTTTCTTTTTACAGTGTGAAATAGGCTTGATCAATCCTTTTTTATCCCAGGAAAAGGATGGTTACTTACTATCTATCCGTAGAATTTATTCTGCAGTTTTTACCCAACACAGTGCTTGCTTATTTTACAGCAGCTGCTTTTATGTTGCCCTTTCTTTGTTTTCTCTCTGCCACACCTGTTTGTTCTTTCTTTCATTCTTTTTTTTTGCACTGGCTTTCTACAGTGACAATGATGCGTTCTGTTACACAATTACAATGACATGAGACAAATGAATGATGACTAAGGCGAACACGGCCATGCACTCTCAAGGGAACAGCTCCAGCAGAATCGCAGCGCAGGTGCTGGCACTTGAGTAAAAAAAATGCTATAATCTGCTTTGTTTAGTTTATTACTTTTTTTTTTATAAAGTTGTTTATAATACCTTGAGAATAATGCATTATTAGTGCTGGACCATAATTATCTTTTAATAGATGGAGTGACATTTATTGTACCAACCTCTTGGAATGTATCACAGCATCGTTATAAAAAAAAGAACTCACTGTGATTTCTTTTTTTTTTTAAAGCAAATATTGACTTGTCCTACTAGTTCTTTTTCCATTTAACAACTTGTGCATCATTTCACTCTTGTGTTCACAATGCAGCCAATATCCGTCAACGTGTTCGGTCATGTTCCCCCATACAGCTGTAGGCTGCAGAGTGTAATAAGAAGCCAAACCAATAAGCTCTTATGTTGTTATGTAATTATTTGCTTTGTTTGCTGGGTTAAGGCCACCTACACACGGTCTACTGAAACATCTCATTCTCCGATAAATCGAGGGAAAAGTTTGAGCTGTGTATCTGAGAATTTGCATAGGCCTGGTGTAATGTGTCCTGCTTTTTACAGTTACAGGTGCACTATGTAACTTTGGGTGTGGCAGAGAAGTGAACATTTTCTAATCTATATTTTCATAACTGAATAAGCAAACTTTCCTCACAGGATCATCGGACCCCTGGAATACTGTTTTGAAGTTAGAAAGCTACCTGAAAAAGTTACTGTTTCACTGTTGTTGTTGTTTACAGCAGCAAGGCCCACAGTTTTGTTTTACAACCTAATTCTAGTCTTAGTTTCCAGGTGCCTCAAAATAATTGTGTTTTTGATTTATGACAATAGAATTATTCTAATAGTAAGAATTACAGGTAAAGAACATATGTGTAAACTAACTTTAGGCTCCTCCCTTGAAACCGCATAGTGCACCTTTAATCACCATTATAAAACACTTTCTGTCTCTTTTTCAGCTCATCGTTCGATGTGAAGACGGGTCTGAAGATAGCCGTGAAGAAGTTGTCCAGGCCCTTCCAGTCCATCATCCATGCAAAGAGAACCTACAGAGAGCTGCGGCTGCTCAAACACATGAAGCATGAGAATGTAAGTCACCTGTTGTAACCAAACCTGCATAAATACCCTCACCTCCACCCTCAGACCTCAGGCTAGGGCCTCACTCCTGTTTGTGTGTGTGTGTGTGTTTGCATTGTCCTGTAAGTTTAGCTCTTAAGCATGGATCGCATACGTTTGCTGGCAAGGTTGTGCACATAGTGTTTGCACAGTAATTACTAGCTTGTGGAAGCAAACACTACTCCCCACTGCTTACATTGTTATGCTGGCTCTATCCTTGCTGGTGCTAGGTGTGCCCTTAAGAATATATGTGTATGGATAGAGACCCACATGACATTGTAGCTGATGGGGAGCTAAAACTGGAGACTGAAATCAATAAAACACGTGTAGTGGCAGAGCGCAGTCTTGTTTGACGACAGCTCATGTAAAGATTACTGCAGGGGCGTGTCCAAGGTGTTACATTTAAGGTGGAGTCAGTGATTCTCTGGAGAATGCTTGTTGTCAAAAATAATTTTCTGTCAAAATCAGTGAATATCTCGTCACGATCCACTACCTTACCGTACTGTGTACATAATACACTGCCTGTGCTCTGTAAGAACCTTTTGTTGTCAGAAAAGTTCAATTTTTTCCCGTTTTTTGTGAAGACAGGTAAACACAATCCCATTTTAAAGGCACTCACTCCCCACAGCTGACTGCAGATGCCCACAACCACAGGAGTTGAACTATATTGTTGCATTTATTCCAATCGCAACAACATGTTATGAAGCGTAAAAAGTGGTTTCTAGTGTTGGCATCCTGTGTGAGATTGAAGTACACACACTTGAGCATACGGGCTTCAAGCAAGAGGGGGAGATTGTGGTCGCTGTCAGTCATAAAAGCTATGCTGCTATGGTGCACCAAATAGCCCCGTCGCCTTCTTTTTTTTTTGTCTAATTTTGTTGCTGCGCATCTTTGGTTCATGCCATGAATGGTGTAAGTCTAGAAGTATCACTTGGTGCCTTGGTGTTTTTTATGGTCTTCTTCTTTAGTTTAGGGGGAAAGGGGAAGTTTGGGCTGTAAAGAGTTCACTCTGTCGTTTCCTATCTGCCATTGTAATGTAGATAGCTAACAGACAAATGACACTATAGGCTGATGCTTTCTACAATTTCATCAACCTGTGAACAACAGCAATATTAGATGACACATGCAAAGAGGGGGAAAAAAGGAACTGAAGAAGTGCTGCTTTTTAGGAAGTGTGGCAAGTCTCAAAGTTTCTCTAAAGTGAATTGGGCGTATGTATTATTTTACATGACTGTTCCTGGATCCTGCTGATGATATGGTCCTTTTTTATGTCATTAACTCTTGTTTAGCAGTTTGGGAATTAGTGTTGTACCCAACTGGTGCAACTGGTAAAATAGCTCTGTGCATTTATGAGACAAACAGGTTTTACATGGGGCCAGGATTATATAAGATTATACAGAATCACTGCTTATATCACAGTTCCCGAAAAGCTTGTTGGAACTGACTTGAATGGCAATGTTGATGCCAGGTTGGGTTTCATCATAACAGGGAGTATTGCATAAAGCTGTGCTCTTTTTTTTAATCTTAAATCAACAAAGTGTTGTAAAAGCTACCTATCCTTTACATAGAGAGGGATTCTGTGTTTTGCTCACGCGGCTGTTGCCAGGAGACTCCCTGGGTTTTCATTTTGGAAAGCTTGGGTCGACCAATCAGCTGTTTGTTGTGGTGCCAGCCCACCAATAAGCTGCGGGTTTGTGCCCTGTGTGGGCGGGCTCCTACTGTGTGCTTACAATACCTATCCACCCCCTCCCTTCTCTCAGGGGAGGGGGGGGGGGCAGGGTTGGCACTAGGGGCTGCTCTCTGTCAGTGTGTTACGAATGCATGCAAATACATGTGCATACATGTACTCTAGATACAAAGAAACACACACATCACACATTCTCCTCCTGTATGTGTTCTGTCTTTGTTCTCTTTCTCTTCTTTGTCTCTGTCTTAAAGCGGAAAACTCTTGAAAACAAGTCTGTTATGTACATACATGGCATGGGTGTATATACAGTATATGTGTAGCCTATCATACTTTCATACAGTATCTTTTGGTTTTACTGCCATGCAATCTGAAAGAAACTTCTCCATTTAATTCAACATCTTGCAAACAGCACTATAATCTATCACATCTCCAAAGCTCTTGTAATATCGAAGGACACAAAAATGCTCACAACATCAGAAAATAAAAAAGTGTATTAGAAACAGGCTACTGTTGGAACAAGCATGTGAAACCAGTTAAATGTAACTCAGTCCAGTATGGCTCATTGCTTTGGGTATCTTTAATCTATGGTTTCCTTTTTTCACACTTTAGACACAACATTAACACACTAGTGGTGCCTTGCCCATCAGTTTGATGTGTAAACTTTACCAGATAATATTCGCTGCTGCTTCCTCTGAAATCATATCTGTTGTGGTTGTTTTGGGCGCCACTTATGACATTAAACAACTTGGTTACAAAACCAGTAAGCAGTGATAATGGAGTGTACGTCACACACGTTACATATAAAAGTTAGCATTAGTCCTTGAGAAGTGGAGAAGTGTAGCAAGGAAAGACTTGCCTGCTTGTTAGAAACTTCAGATATTGCAGGACAGGATAATATCAACATGCGGTAGAAATGTCCAGTGCCTCCTGATGAGTGTGTTATCATGAAGGAAACCAAACATGCTTTTGCATTTCAGTCATACGTTTCGATATATTCAAATGTATGATTTTTTTTGTGCATGTGTCCATTTTGTCAGAAATTCATTTTGTAAATGTTTTCTGACCTTTGACCTTTTTTTTTTTTTTTTTTTTTTCATCTTCAGGTGATTGGTCTGTTGGACGTTTTCACACCGGGGACGAGCTTGGAGGAATTCAATGATGTGTAAGTCACACTTCTTTTCTCACTCCCACACCCCTGTCTACTCATGCTCCTTGGTGTTTTTATAGTGTCTTCCTCTGCCTCCCTTCGCTCACAATGGAATCCCTCATCAGCAGATTATGCCAAGATTAACACGGTAGTGAAACTACAGTCACAAGTCAACCACAATCCTGCAGTTTATGCCTTCATGAGAGTCCAGCGAGTTACGAGTTCTACCAAGGTGACTGTTGGGTGGACACATGAGCTATACAGCCTTGTCTCCATGGCAACAGCCATCTGGCCGTCTCTGGGGGTGCAATGTGTGTGTGTGTATGTGCACAGAATACTCTATCGGTGTCCTTGAATCCCCATGTTGCACATGTGTGGAAATGTGAGATGAAGCTTAAAGCTACGAGCACACATCCAAACACAAACACCCAGGACGGACGTTGCTCAATAAAGATGTGACACTTCCCTTTTCATGCGACCAGTAATAAAGACAAAAACATTGTGAAATCAGTCCTATTGCCATGGCAGAGAAGCAGATGCATGCACACCTTCAGGGGCCAATCAGTAACTGGTCTCTTGTAGAATGAGGTCAGATCGAGCAGATGAAGTTTGTCAACAACTCAGTATTTATTCAGATTTTTTTCATTGCTGTAGTCAAGATGGTCTGAGGATTTGATAGTGAACTGTTGAATTGTTAGACTGTCTTTGTTGTTTGAAAATGTATTTGTGCACCCTACTTTTGGTCTGATTAAAAATGTATGGGAAGTCCAAGTGGGCTTGCATTATATACTGTATATGCACGACAAATTAATAAAAGAAAATATTAATGTATTCATTCATAAATACCATTCAGAGACTTCAAACATGCAATTCTACTATAAGTTGGCCTTCTTTGGCTACGCTGTTGGCTGTACAAACACAACACTATCTTTAAAAAAAAAACAAGCTAAACAATTTAACCATTGTCCTTTTCCTGCTCTTCATATACATGTATTTCCCTTTCTTACAGTGCATATGTTTAATGTAGGCAAGTAATACAGAGCAGCAATGCAAACAACTTGTAAGTTAACTAGATTTTTCATGAAGTCATTCTTGCAAATAGTAATAAAACATATTTAATTGCATTTTTTCACAGTAAAAAGCACCTCACAAACTATAACAACGCAGTAAGAAATGATAAGATTTAAGACAGACCTGCAGATGTAAAGATGTGGTCTCTGACTGGCCTCCTGTTTTGTCATGTATGGTTTTGCAGGTACTTGGTGACTCACCTAATGGGTGCAGACCTCAACAACATCGTCAAGTGTCAGAAGTTAACTGATGACCACGTCCAGTTCCTAATCTACCAGATCCTCAGAGGCTTAAAGGTCAGTTCACGCTCCCAGTGAAACACAGGAATTTAGATCAACACTTCAGGCACCTTTACTCCCTGTAGATCAGTAGAATGTATAGTATGTAATACTATCATTTTATATCTGTTTGTTAAACTCATGGCCCACTGAATGAGAATTGTCCTATTTATTTCTGCTATTATTTTAAGGAATTTCCCTACTTACCTGTACCCTGTTATGTTATTTTGTTTTGGCATTGGACCAGTTTGACCACTGCATGCTTAAATATAGCAGAACATAATAAAGTAATAGGGAAATGGTTGTCAGAACTTGCACTAGCCTGTCTGTATCTGTATCACATGGTGTAACACACATGCACACACACAGTAAACTATAATAGTTTAATCGTCATTATTTTGTTCTTTCCCCCTTTATAGTACATCCATTCTGCAGATATCATCCACAGAGTAAGTTTCAACTTGGCGTCTTGCCTTTTATACACTTGAGTTCTGAAGTCAGTAACAAAGTCATTCTTATTTATTATCAGAACGCCAAACAATATATACTACCACATGACCTATGTGATGTTTGATTAACGAACAGCGGCGGGGGACGGATAGCAGAATATCTCTTTCTTCTTTATCTTTTCTTTACTTTTCTCTCTTGCCGCTTGTCTCCTCAGGACTTGAAGCCCAGTAATCTGGCCGTTAATGAAGACTGTGAGCTCAAGGTGAGAAAGGTGGAACCAGGTTCACCGTGAATGATTTTAAATAATCATTGCAGAGCTCAATAGTTTGCATTCTGGTTTTTTTAATCGTACTTGTTTTACGTTACTGTCCATAAAAACAAATCCCTTCTTTTCCGTCAGATCCTGGACTTTGGTCTGGCACGGCACACAGATGATGAAATGACTGGCTACGTAGCAACCCGGTGGTACCGAGCCCCGGAGATCATGCTCAACTGGATGCACTACAACATGACGGGTACGCTCACAGATTTAATCATCAAGTCTTTGGTCCGCAACTGAATGTAACAAGTGCAATTGCACAATATTTAAACTGTATTGAAATAGCTTGCTGTTGTCTAAGGTTGTTGCAATTCACAGGTAATATTATATAAAACCATAATTTAGCCAGAGACAGATAGATATTTATATTTAGCTTTTTCTTTAGCAACAATGTGTGTTAAGAATGTGTTACCTAAGGGCCATTATAGAGAAACTAGGCCAGCTTTTCAATTTCCTGGATGATGCAACTTAAAGACAAGGTGCAACGCTGGCCAAAGCACCCCGAGCAGTTGTCGCACACAGTTTTTTTGGTGTTGGTAAAAATGTTTCCTTTTTTTTATTTATTGCGTCATCTTCTGTACTAAAATAAAAAATAAAAATCATAGCAGATGCACAGCAGAAAATAGCCAGATACAGTAACAATGATGGAAATCACAGCCCAACGCTGTATGTTCAAGAGAATCTGGAAAGAAAAAAAAAGATTGCTGAATTGTTAAAATTGCCATTTATTTTAACAAGCCTTGTAACGGGAACATTACAAATACAATTTACTGGTAAATCCCCAGTATAAGTCCCATGGGCAGCCTTATTAGCCTGCATCATGAAGTGTTTTTAAAATGTTTGAGCTTGGTCAACATTGATAATGAAATGAATGTAACTGAATATAAAACAGAAGTTGTGTCTCATTCTTAATGATTCACTATGCTGCACGTCTTTTCTTTTCCACATGTCACAGTGGATATCTGGTCGGTGGGCTGCATCATGGCCGAACTTCTCACTGGACGGACACTCTTCCCTGGCACGGACCGTATCCTTTCACCACTGTTAATGGCAAGCAAAGATACAATGGCTCCTGTACTGTAGGTCTTTGGTAGCTGTGGAAGCATTAGATGGATGCATATTTTATTTGTGCTTGTAATATATACTTGTGATTAGATTTAAAGGTTAGTTGCATGCAATCAATTTTTACCTGCATACGATGCTCTCACAAAAGCTAAGACCACAGTGTTTATAATTCTATTCAGGTCAAGCTTACCCAAAGCTGAGGTGTGTAGTGGGTGTGGGTGTGTGTGTGTGTGTGTGTGTGTGCACGTGTGATGGGAGTTAGAGGCCCCTGTGTTCTATGACTCAGCGCTGCCCACTGTTGTCTCCACTGCTTCTCACAGATACAGTACACCTTCCTGTTTCCCTCCCACATAGTTTCCCATGCACAGCAGCAACACATAACAATGTTATAATACAAACACAGAGGAAGATCCGGTGTAACTACACACACAAACACACACACATACCTTCAAATACAGATGTTGGTACACACTACTGAGTTCTGATCAAAACCCTGTGCTAGTTGTTGTATAATGCGTTTGCAATTCCTGCTCTGAAGGATGAATTAAGCCATGGAGTGTGGGTTTGTGTGTATTCTTAGCTAATCTAAATCTCCTAGGTAGGTGGGGGAGCTACCCACGTATGAAGCACAGTGAAATATGCAGAGGACAATAGTCTTATCTGGTCTCTGCCAGTTTGTCTGTCTTAATGAAAGGTTGCGTTTGCACATGTTTTATAGAGGCTGCAGGTGGGAGGAAATCTGATAGACCAAGCAAAAAGCTCAGAATGCACAATATATACCATATGTGCCTTTTTTAGTTTTGTTTCAATACTTTTTACATTAATTTTATCTGGTGACTTCACTTTATTTAGTTTGGAAAATAAGCTCGCCTAAATCAACAAATCACTTGAGATGGGACTGGGAATGAGCATTGATTTTAACGAAATAAAATAACGATAACTAAAGCGATCAATAGCATTAGCCATAATACTTACATTTAGCCTTTTTCCCCCTGGAGAACTTGCAACAGTCCCCAATCGCATGGCATGTTTTGCCAGATTAACCAGCACAAGCTAAAACAAGAGTAATACATATTTTCAGGGTTTTAACATTTTATCAGTTTTGGATTCTTGTTCTTTCAAATCTTTATTCAACAAACAATGTTGTAACCACTAACTATAAATTATGCGTCACATAATTTGTACACATCTGAGATGTTAATATGTGGGCTGACTTTTCCCCGCCACTTCTTATGGAAACAAAATAATATTTTTCAGCCTCCTCCACCACCCTCCTTCCCTCCTGTTTTCCTTCATGTGAGAGTGGTAGACATTGATCAGTTGAAGCAGGGGTGTCCAAACTTTTTTCACTGAGGGCCACATACAGAAAAATCTACGAAGGGCCGGGCCACTTTGCAAAAATAACACATTTATCAGGACATGTAGCTGCTCTGATGTTTAGTTTCATAGTGTTTTCATAAATTGTAATCCTTCTTCACGGCAACACTTTACTTGCACATTAAACAGATACATTCCCCCTCTTGTTAAATGCCATTGATACACCCAGTGTTTTCTGCTTTTGCGTCCAATGTCCAGCTGGGTGAAAATAGTAGCCAGCCGAGATCCCGACCCTCCAAGGGTGGTCCGGGGGTATGCCCCCCGGGAGATTTTTTTAAGTTTTTAAAGTGAAATGCATGAATCTGGTGCACTTTGAGAGGGAAATTAAGAGGCTGAATAATTTTGTATGAAAAAAATGGAGACACTGTGTCAGATGAATTAGAAGCTATTGGAGAAGGACACATGGATTTTCCATAATAATATTAATTTAAAATAAAATGTTATGCAGGGTCCCCTGGGATGGGCTTGGAGCTCTTTTTCTTTTTTGGGACATATTTCTCTGTAATATGAGTGCATTTAAATTATTTAAAAATGTAAAGGGCCATATTACATTATATCTTTAAAATCGGCCGCGGGCCAATAAAAAGCGGGCCCGCGGGCCGTAGTTTGGACACCCCTGAGTTGAAGCTTATAATGAGGCTCGTCTGAACCCCGGGGCCCGAGCTCTTGATGAAAATCTCTTCCGAGTCTGTGAGTGTCGAAGGCCCCGGTTCTATTGCTCTGCCCCTCCTGCCTGTTGCCTCCGTGCTGCATTGGAAAGAGTTAGACGGTCTATTATTGTGTTACTGCTACTACTTCTGAGCTGTCCTGGAATTGTGTGTGCTTTCTTAATGGCTTTGTTGGCACTTTGATTACCACTTTCTAGCATGTACTTTGAACTGCAACAGTCTTCTATTGTCAAGACACGACAATAGAGTAACGGGCCTCTAATGCAGCACTATGTTATTGTCCAAAAGTATCTGGATACTTCATTTTGGTTAAAGTCAGGTGAATGTTGTCTTATGCCCCTTGATCCTGAGTGTGTGTGTGTGTGTGTGTGTGTGTGCGTGCATGCGCACGTGCGTCCGTCCCCTCCCTTCACAAACTACTCCACCCACCCTTTTTTTTTAAATGCTGACCTCTCATGTTATGTTGACCCTTGACTCGGAAGCCATAGATATAAACCAGCTGCAGCAGATAATGCGCCTGACGGGGACGCCCCCGGCCTCCCTCATAAGCAGGATGCCCAGCCATGAGGTGAGACACATTTTCCCACGTGCCCCGGCTCTACTCCTCTTCTCCTCCCAGCTAGAATCGATGCACCAGCTGATACCCATACTCATGTTTACAGAGCGATACTGTTTGCCCTGATTATCTCCTGCGTTGTCTGCCCTCACTCCACTTCACTCCCCGTTTCCCTCTCTGACTCACTGTGCTTGTCTCGGCAAGGCTTTCACAGAGTGCTTTGCCAATGCATTCCCAGGAGCTATCTGTGCTAATGCATTGATTCTGAATTAGGGCACGGTGTTTGATGTCATATGTGTGATCTGGGTTACAGTGTTTGAAGCATGCCTTACCAGATGGAATTGAAATCAAATATTTTGCACAATAAATGGTTAAGTATGTCAAAAGATTTAGCATTTAAAGCTGTAACATGATAAAGTGCATCTGTTTGACCACTGCACTTCTTTAAGATCTTTTAACAGTTTTGCTGTTTTGTTCATCTTTTCTCTCACAGGCGAGGAACTACATTAACTCTCTTCCCCAAATGCCCAAGAGGAACTTTGCTGATGTGTTTATTGGTGCCAACCCTCTTGGTAAGTTCCCTTTTCAGTATGATCCCTGGTGGTTAACACTTAGTCCTGGCTCAATGATTCCCTCTAGTGGTAAAAAGTTTTTTTTTTTTTTTTTTTTCACTGAAGAATATTTTGTTTTTTTAGTTGAGTGCTAGTTTTCACATGCTCATCATTGTTATCCCCTTGCTGTGTACTAGCGGTGGACTTGCTGGAGAAGATGCTGGTGCTGGACACAGACAAGCGGATCACGGCCTCCGAGGCTCTGGCTCACCCATACTTTGCCCAGTACCACGACCCAGACGACGAGCCCGAAGCAGAGCCCTACGACCAGAGCTTTGAAAGCCGCGAGCTGGAGATTGAGGAATGGAAGAGTAAGTTATTACTAAGAACATTATGGATGCCTGGGGCTAAAACTTGATGTAGGGTTGTGTCATGCAATCGAAGAAGGGTTGAGATTATAATCGGTAAATATCCTCTTGTCTCTCAGGGTTAACCTATGAGGAAGTGCTCAGCTTTGAGCCAACGCCGTACGACGGAGACGAGATGGAATCCTGAGGACGAGGAGGCGGCTTTTCTTCCATCTTTTTAGTTTTTCAAGAAAACACTCTTTAAGGACTATCATTCTCTCGTGACTATCCACCCTCTTTTCCTCACACATGCGCACAACTATGACGTTCAAGTGCCTGCCGTCATTCATCTCCGGGGGACTTTGCGATTTCAGGGATAAAACTTTGACATCCCGTTTCCTTCCGTCCCCCACCTCGCTGTTTTTGTTACTCTGCATACCCCACGCGCTGAGGCAGACTCAGACTCTCCATATATTTGAATGAGTTTTTACCTCAGACATTTATTGTTTATATTGACGCCCTCATCGAGTCAGAAAATATTAGAAATGAAACGTCAGTATCTTTAGAGAAAATCCCAGAAGTTGTACTGCTAATACGTATTTTGTAGAATTGTACTACTTTAGCAATAATATTAAATATTATAGGACAAAAGTTTGTTTGAAAAGTTCAAGACTTTGGTGTGTCTAAGGTTTATCTCTCCTCCACACATTAAAATGAAATGTTATTTCTATCAGGGCACAGAACTGTGTAAATATGACAAATAGTATTTGTACATATGTACTTCCGCCAAAACAGCTACCGTATTTGTGTAGTATCACAATCACTAGGTCACACCTCAGCCGACCCCTTTGACAGTATGAATTTTATTACTAGAGTTTTAGCCTTAAATGGCATATATACACCCATGTGTAGGATAGGTTAAAAACATTCTCCTTTACATGGCAAAATCAAGGCTTCATATTTCTTATTGTTGGATTTGAAGTCTGTGTCCCTTTTTAACCAATTTGAGTTGGCGTGGCGTGGCTTATGTATCCATTTCGCCTGCTTAACATTTGTTTAGTTTCCACTCCTTTCCCCTATATCCATTTGTCTTTTGCCACTTCTGAGCTGTCATTTCAGAAGACTGTTTCAGTCACTATTATCACAACCTACAGTACCACTTGCGCATGATTTAGCCAAATTTGGCTTTTTAATTTATTGAAATGTGGTGTTTCCCCACCAACATCAGCTGACAATGTACTTTAATCATATCGCATTTATAAACCACAGTACTATTAATGTTTATTGAATGTTGTGGGTGCCAGTCGGCCCTGTATTTATGATCTTTTGTTATGTTGTTTGTATATCGATGTAAAAGAGAATATTATTTGTCAGAATTTAAGGTTCTTTTTTATTATTTATGACGGTATCAGAAATCAAATGTATCATCAATAATCTTAAGTGTCAGTTAAGCCGCTGTGACTGCAGTCGCAGCTTGTGTGTCAGAGCCAACAATGTTATTAAGATGACACAAACAACCACATCGTTTTAAATCCATTCAAGAAACTCTGCTCATTTTGTTTCTTTTTTCAGTTTCTTTGAGTTCTTTTAACATTTATTTATCTTATTTGTCCTGGCAGTACTGCCCTCCAAAAGGATCCTTTTTTCAAAAACTGTTTTCAATTGTGAAAACTTGCAGAAATAAAAGCAAAATATGTATTACAAGGACGTCAACATTTTATTAACAGATGCTTAGTTTCCGGTGTTTACTTCAAAGGTGGGTCAGGTCACATGATTTGTATGTGATGTATCCACAGTTGCTTTAGTAATGTCAACCAAACAATATCAGTGTCTTCACAATTTCATTTTAAATCTGCTTGTTTTCACGTAGTGTTTTTCTAATGTATTATTTTATTCTTTGTGTTTTAAATCAAGATTTGAAGTTATTCTGTGATTCTATTATATTGATTGTTTTTGGTGTAATGCGAGAACTATACTTGTCATTCATTTGAATAATTTAGCAGGGCACATGTCTGTGGGAAAGAGTGTATGTTTACTCACTGGATGCTGAAGGGCGATGCTGAAGCCTCATACTTTGTAGTTTTTTAAAATACTGCATAAACAAAGATTATTTATCTTGTCCATATCCCAATGTTATTAGTTAAAGCTGGGTTATATGATTTCTGATTGGTCAAGGTTATCATGAGCTGTACACTTTGACCAATCGGAGCGAGGCTCCGATTCTCTGTTCTTATTGGCTGTTGAGACTGTCCATTCACTTTGGCGCGACTTTGTTGGTGTAGAGCGTGTCAGGGAGGGACCATAGGGGAGGGACCAAAGAGAACAACTGGAGTGGTTGAGGTATTTGAATTTGAATCTCTATCCCAACTGCCATTTTCTCCCCAAATCCTCCACCCCAGCTTTAATGTGTTTATTGGTTATGCTTTCTTTGCCTGAGATGTGATCATATCTTTTCACCATGTTCTTTGCCACATGTACCCCAACAGCACCCCACGCTACCTGTAAATACTACCATTAGAAAATAAAGGCTACTATTTTTCAAACCTGTAAAAGTATGTTGTTGTGAGTTTTAGCTGTCAGTTTGCCGCCACTGGGAGGCAGCACAGCGCAGGTAACCTGTCTGAAAGCTAGTGAAACATAACAGAAATAAAGATTATAGTCTAAATCAAAATAAAACTCTATAAATATTTATAGTGCAATATCAATTCATAAGACTCTGCTAACTGTACAGATGGAATTAAAACAATAGAAACACATTATGGATCTTAAATGCACAAACAGTCCTCTGTTAATCAGGGCCCACATTGGCTCCTTTCTCCAATATGTTATCGACCGACGTCTTGGTGTATGGAACACCATTTGTGGCAGAAGAATATGCCATGAGTTTTAAAAATACTCATGGTAAGTGAAAATTATGTAATACTGGATTAGATTCCAGACTATAAGGATTTTCACGAACAACCATCTTTAGGGTTTACAGAGAATGGTCCGAAAAAGACAATATAGCCAGTGAGCGGCAGTTGTGTGGACGAAGCCTTGCTGATGTCAGAGGTCAGAGGAGAACTGACAGACTGGTTTGAGATGATAGAAATGCAACAGTAGCTCAAATAACCTCTCATTCCAACCAAGGTATGCAGAATTCCATCCAATAATAGAAGTATGCCACAAATTAAGGCAGTGCATGGCCAAAGGGGATTCAACCCATTTGTGGCAAGGTCAGGTGTTCCTAATAAACTGTCCCGCGAGTGTACAGGTGCATTTCATATTATTAGAATATCATTGAAGAGCTCATTATTTTCTTTAATTTAATTCAAAAAGTTATAGACATAAAATGATATATTTCAGGGCTTTTTAGTTTAATTTCGTGAATTACCGCTTATGAAAATCCTGCATCTCAAAATATTAGAAACGTCCATAGGGCCAATCAAAAAAAGGATGCATAATATAGAAATGTCATCCTTCTGAAAAGAATGTTCATTCATCCACTCAATACGTGGTCTGATATCTTACTTTGCATGAATTATTGCATCAGCTCATCTGTATTGTTATCTGGTGTGTCTCATCTTCCTCTTGACAATACTCCATAGATTCTCTATGGGTTTCATATCAGGAGGGTTACATGGCCAATCAAGCTCAGTAATACCATGGTCAGCCAACCAATTACTAGTGGTTTTGGCAGTGTGGGCAGGTGCCAAGTCTTACTGGAAAAGGGAAATCGGCATCTCCATGAAGCTTGTCAACAGACAGAAACATGAAGTGCTCAAAATCCAACCCTAAATCTCCTGGTAGACGGCTGCGCTGACTTGATAAAACACATTAGACCAACACCAGCAGATGACATTGAACCCCAAAATCATCACTGACTGTTGAAACTTGACAGTGGACTTCAAGATGTTGTGCCTCTCCACTCTTCCTCCACACTCTAGGACCTTGATTTCCAGATCGAATGCAAAATTTCATTTGGATCAGTGATGATTTGGGGCACCATGGTATCTTACCTCAGCAGTGCCACAGGCTGATCGTCTCCATAACATGCCGCATTAATGCAATAATTCATGCAAATGGACCCCCCCCCCCCCCCCTGACCAAGCATTGAGTTGATAAAATAATTTACTTTTCAGAAGGTCGACATTTCTGGATTATGAATCCTTTTTTTGATTGGCCATACAGAATAGCCTATTCTAATATTTTGAGATGTTGAATTTGAGATTTTCATGAGCTGTAAACCGTAATCTGCAACATTAAACAAAAAAGGGAGAGAGATATTTTACTTTATGTCTAACAAATGTAGAATATATGGAACTTTTACTTTTTCAATTAAATAACAGAAACAATTTTGCTTTTCCATGATATTCTAATAATAGCCTACGAGATGCACCTATACATTGTACTAACATGGAGCATGTTTTGGAGCGTAAAATTACCACACAAAAAAACCCACACAATTTAATTGCTCAAGAGTAGCCTATTGGTTGCAGTGGATTTAATAGTAACCTAATCGTAAATTGGAGGCGACAGGGTGCATAATGCAGGTGGCAGTAGTAGGGGGGTCCAGTATAGGGCCCTAACAGCAAAGCTTTCCCCCTGGCTCTTTGACAGGTAATCCCAGCCATGAACTAACATGGACCCTTTTACAGTTGCACAATTACGTATAAGAAAACAATTGGTATTAGTGTTGAAATATGTCATGCATTCGCCATAAGATACAATACGCAGTTGGCAGCTCCTGTACACTCCGCCCCCCCACAGCTCGTTCATTTTCGCGCACTTTAGAGTTCCGATATTTCCAACAGTACATGAACGCAGCATTTCTCCTGACTGGCTATCAGCATGGAAAGAAAAGGTAACGTTATAACTACTACTCCTAAATGCATTTTACACCAAGTACTTGTACACACATGCCTTTATTCAAGACACGCTTCTGGTAAAAAAAGACACCCATCTTTATTGAAGAGACTGACTGTGACGAGCTGCGAAACAGCTGAAAAGTAAAAGTAGACCATGCGCTCTGCTGTGCGAGTATGTGTGGTATCAGTATGCTAGCTGTAGCCTTCAGACTAGCATCTGAGCGTGGACTAGTGTGCGCCAAAACTTTTATCCTGGCTAGAGTTAAAATACATTATATAAGCCACGGTGTCCCCAAACTATGGACACATTTACCAGGACTCAAAATGATAATGGACAACACCACGTATGAATAATGCAGTGAAAAGGCACCACGTTACTGTTAGCAGCTAACTTAAATGCCCCTGGTATAGGGGAACACACCGCCAAGGCCGGTTTACTTCGCTTTCTGAAAGGCTGATACTCCTGACATGTTACCTGCTAGCCGCTCACAGTTGCTACACCCGAAACTACCTTGTTTATATTTAAATACAAAATAGAAATAAATGGCAATTACAGTTTTGACGAAAGACACCGTGTCGTGTTTGTTTTTGAGTTTAGTGTTAAACCTACAACACCTGTAACAGCATCTCTCTCCCTCTCTTTCTATATACGTTTTAGTACTCGCAATGCAAGCAAGGAAGAAGAGGAAGCCCAGGAAACCCGGTAAAAAGTAAGTTTCCATATTATCACGGTTTATTCTTTGATCCTCTCAATCTGGAAACACAATGCAGGAGGTTTCACTCATGCAAACTGCTCAGCTGTATTTACCTCACCTGGCTGGCTGTGAACTATGTCAACAATTAGTCAAAATCCTACTTTGTCCCACTTTACATCGTGTGTGTGTGTGTGTTGTTAAGCCAAAGCTTTTGGTGAATTAAGTATGTGACCTGTTATGGTTTATCGTTTAAGAGAT
This sequence comes from Ammodytes marinus, assembly GCF_949987685.1. Classification (NCBI taxonomy): domain Eukaryota; kingdom Metazoa; phylum Chordata; class Actinopteri; order Uranoscopiformes; family Ammodytidae; genus Ammodytes; species Ammodytes marinus. The sequence continues at coordinate 28,369,827 of NC_137233.1, forward strand.
GATAGGCACTTTTGACAATTGAACACTCCAGTAGTTTATTATGGATGGTTAGGCCAGGCAGTCATTCAGACAAGCTGCCAAGTAGTTTAGGTGTCTTGATATGCTGTTATAGGAGCCATTTTGCAAAATGATCAATGTTTTTTTCAAATTGGACTTGATTTGACCTTCCTGCTATAAAAGGACATTTTATTTATTACACATGATGTACTATGTAAATCATCTGAAGTTTTGCAACCAATGCAAATGTATCAAGACACCAGGATGGTTCAATTAAAAAGCCACATCAATAATGCAAATGGGCCTTTCAACATTCACGAACCAGTGTTGCTGAATATGCTGTGGCAATGAAGCTAATCAAACAGCACCCTATTATCTGTTATTGAGTTAATTTAGATGAGATATGTCTGCAAGATCTTGCACATCTGCCAAAAAGCATTTGTCGCAGTCACATAAAAGTGTAGTTAACAAATATACTTACACTGCTGCCGAGTCATAATTAATTTGAATGTTGTCAGTCACCTGTTTACAAGTCTTACAAGAGGCCAACAATTTAAACCAAATCTGGTTTAATAAGGCCAGGGTTGGGCTGCGTTCAAGAGGTAGGTAACATTTGAACTACAGCCCAATGAACAAGTTTCTTCTCCAGCAGTTGTCGCATTGCTTATTATTACGTATGTACTTTGTCTTTCCCTCAGCTCTTAAGTGGTCTATTACTAGAATGGATAAGCATCGATCCAAAATGCAAAGCCCACTGAAGAGCAGTACTCTTAATTTTAGACATCTTTGGCAAAACCATTTTTTCAACTTTTCAAAACTAACGTTTTGAACCAAGTACAGACGATTAATTCGAAGTATAAAAAAGGGAAGAAATGAACAGTTATTGATGACATTTCTATGAGCTTTTGTCAAAGGGCTTCAGACACCTACTGAATATGAAGAAAACACTTGTGGAAATATATAATAGCTATATCATGAGAGTCCTTGAGTTATTAGTGGCATCTTTTTTCCTAAGATGTCTACCGGATTTATGGAACTTTATTCACAATTGATGTTGGAGATAATGATATCCCATGAAAGTATGTCACTGGGAAACTCAAGTATCTTAATGTCCTCATGACTTTTGTTTCATAGTTAGTCCTTTGGCTCTGAAGGCCCGTCTACACCAAAGATTCGCGACGACACAAAACGGTTTTAGAACGTCGCAGGGGTGAGTTGCAGCAGTGTAGACTGACAGTTGCACCGTTGCTGATGCCGTTGCAAGGAGTCCCCAAAGACTGAACATGTCAAGTCTCCGGTCAAGTTTCAGAACGCAGAGTGCAACGAGTGGGTTGTTTGCCCCTTCCAACCTCCCTCCCCGGCCTCGGTCGGGCTCAGCTGCCGAGTAATGCCTTAATCGTCTCCAGAAATAATACCTGTCCCGCCAGGTTATTCTGAATATTTTTAATATTCTGATTGTGTTTTTATTTTCACAAAATTTGAACTGACAGTCACAAATGTTAGGAAACATAGCCCTGCGAAGTGTGTGTGTGTGTGTGTGTGTGTGTGTGTGTGTGTGATATAAAAGCAAGAGGCAAGATCAAGGCACAATGTTATGATAAAATAAATAAGTAAAAGTATGTCCCAATTGTATGCCTACTAACCAATAATTTTTTTATGGTGAGGTAATATATAGAATAGAAAAAAGAGTATGCAATTTGTAACGCAGGGACAGTTTGAAAACCCCAGACTTGGAGCATCAACGCATGTGGAGAACTACGAGCACATGCTCAGCGTCATACCCAGAGGTTGGCCCTGGAAAATAGACCTATGAATACTGCCACCATTGCTGCAAGGCTTGAAGGGGTAGGGGGTCCGCCTGTCAGTGCTCAGACATACGCCACACACTGTATAAAATTGGTCTGCATGGCTGTTGTCCCAGAAGGAAGCCTCTTCTAAAGATGATGCAAAAGAAAGCCCACAAACAGTTTGCTGAAGACAAGCAGACTATGGACATGGATTACTGCAACCATGTCCTGTGGTCTGATAAGACCAAGATAAACCCATTTGGTTCAGATGGTGTCAAGGTTGTGGGGCGGCAACCAGGTGAGGAGTACAAAGACAAGTGTCTTGCCTACAGGCAAGCATGGTGGTCGTGGTGCAGTAAGACCATGAGTGTCATGGTCTAGGGCTGCATGAGTGCTGCCAGCACGGGAGAGGTACAGTTCACTGAATGGCCAACATGTACTGTGTGCCATACTGAAGCAGAGCATGATCCCCCTCCCTTCGTAAACTGGGCAGTGCCGTATTGCAATAGGATTACGACTCCAAACACACCTCCAAACGACCACTGCCTGGCTGAAGAAGCAGATGGTAAATGTGATGGACTGGCCAAGCATGTCTCCAGACCTAAACCCTATTGAGCATCTTTGGGGCATCCTCAAACGGAAGGTGGAGGAGCGCACGTTCTCTAATATCCACCAGCTCCGTGATGTCATGAATGGGTGGAAGAGGATTCCAGTGGCAACCTGTGAAGCTCTGGTGAACTCCATGCCCAAGAGGGTTAAGGCAGTGCTGTAAAATAATGGTGGCCACACACAATATTGACACTTTGGGCCCACTTTGGACATTTTCACTCAGGGGTGTACTCACTTTTGTTGCCAGCAGTTTAGACATTAATGACTGTGTGTCGAGTTATTTTGAGGGAACAGTAAATTTACACTGTTATACAAGCTGTACACTGACTACTTTACATTGTATCAAAGTGTCATTAGTTCAGTGTTGTCCCATGAAAAGATATAATGAAATATTTGAAGAAATGTGAGGGGTGTACTCACTTTTGCGAGATACTGCATGTGACAGTCATTGACAATTACATCAACACTTAAATGATGACCATACTCACCATCAGCAGTGACAGCGAGGCTGCAATTGAAAATGCATCATTTCTGTCGATAGCCATCAAGCAAGTGGTGAGCATCAAAGCATAAGTCAATCTCTCTCTCTCTCTCTCTCTCCTCGCACCATCACATTCTTCCCCACCCACTCTCTGGTGTCAGCTGCTGTGTTGTGGCTGTTGTGCTGAGATTACGCAGCAACCTATGCTCAGTGGAAGAGCCAGAAGAGAGAAAGAGAGAGAGAGAGAGAGAGAGAGAGGAGACCTGGTCCAATGTGCCACTCACTTATTTTTTGTTTTTTTGCCAAGTTCAGTTGAGCATAGAATTGTGTAACGTAGCTGTAGCCGAGCATCCTCTGGGTCATGTGGCTGCTGGACTGGATCGTCTCCATCAATACAGCTGTGGTGAAGCTGGCCAGCGGTCTCGCATGCAAGTGAGTATAGTGCGTGAAGTCTCTTGTTTTGCCTTCGATAGAAGCGGAGGCCAGGTTGAAGGGAAGAGCTGTGGTACTCAGCTTTTAGCTCGTGCGTGCACTGATTGTTGAAATCTGTGACGATGGGGGTTTTGCAGCATAGCAGGGTTATTGGCATGCGTGCGTGCGTGCGTGTGTGTGTGTACAGCAGTTTACACACTATTGGGCTGACTTATTGACGGGCCGATCTATTTCTCATTAAGGAGCAGATGCTGACTGTTGTTGTGCTGCGAGGTACCTGAATACCTGCGGAGTGAGCGAGAGCCGCACTGATCATGTCCCTGGTGGATTGCCGCTGCCAGATTGTGAATAGAGCCTTTTATCACCCACCTTATTTTTTTTTACTAAACTTATCTTTTTCTTTACAATATAATTTTCTCTGCGTCACGTCAGCCATGTAACTACTTGTTCTTTGGCTTGCTGTGCCCCAGGTGTTATTTTAGGACTGTGTGTGCCAGAACAGAGTATATGCCAGCACAGTTGTTCTCTTTTGTGTTTTGCTTTTATCTCTCTCCTCTTCTCTTGCAGCCATAGCTGCAGTTCATTACATAACCCATCAAATCTTTTCTCATCTGTAGCCCACTACATACTGCACCCCCCCCCTGTTTTTCTGTCTCTTGCTCTCTGTCCACCCCCTGGAGGTTGACCACTAACTACCCCTTCTTCCCGTCAGTGGCAGAAATGTATTAATGTGTGTGTTGGTTGTAAAGTTGATCGCTACCATGAAGATGTTGGCTTCCTTCAGTTCTTGTAGAGGGAGATTTGTTTTGGTGAACTAGCAAAACCTGCAGCTTTTTTAATAGTTATGTAGCATACACAGCTATAGTGTGTGTCCTCTCCTTCTGTCTCCTTTATTGACAGGTACATTTTACACAGACAGTGCTTAACATGAAACACTGTTTAGATGCTATTATTCTCCATGGCAGCATTGCATATATACTGTATGTTAACAAGTCACCAATATGCCATCTAATGTGAAAATGAAACTGTTTGAGAGGGATTCAATTGCATGACACATGCCTACTTTGATCAGTTGTTTAAAGGTGGAGTCAGCGATTCTGGAGGAAGCTTGTTGTCAAAATCACTTTTTTCAATCGGTGAATATCTCCTCACAATCAACTACGTGTGTGTGTGTGTGTGTGTGTGTGTGTGTGTGTGTGTGTGTGTGTGTGTGTGTGTGTGTGTGTGTGTGTGTGTGTGTGTGTGTGTGTGTGTGTGTGTGTGTGTGTGTGTGTGTGTGTGTGTGTGTGTGTGTGTGTGTGTGTGTGTGTGTGCTGGAAGATATCTAGTGTGAATACACAGCCTATGCTTTGTAAACTGGTTTGTAAATAAAGGTTACGTTAACAACGGGGGTCCACCGTATCAAGGAACTTGCCCGTTTAGAGCTTAGGCTGTGTTTTAACAATCAAATTATTTTTTTATTTTTTGCACACAGGACAGGTAGCTGATTATGAAGAGATATGCACTGATCCTGACAAAAAGCATTCTCCAGAATCTCTGACTCCTCCCTAAGTGCTAGAGGAGTATGATAATTTATACTTAGTGGACATGGCACCCTCAGCACAGTTCCCCAGTGCTGCTCTTTCATTGTGCTGCCTGGTTTGGTCACACTCCATCCCCAATAGCTCCCCCTGTCCTGTGTTTATATTGCTGTACAAACCTGATAGAGATGGATAGGAGGAAACAATACAGCCAGGAGAGACCAGAGGGGTATACTACAAAGCAAACTCAACAGAGCCCGGCTCTCTTTTTTTTGATCTGGTTCAACATAACACAACCCTCGCTCAGAACTAACCGGTATCACGAAGGAAGTTATCAACCTCTTATGTTGAACGTGGGTTTCGGCTTCAGGCTCTGTGCGCGTCCCCATGAAAGGGGGCGTTTTACCCGTCATTTGACTCTGCTTCCGCACAGAATGGACTGACCTTGTGCCGCTAACTTTACACAAACGGACTGATTGCGAGCAGCTGAGTAAAAAAAAAAAAAAGTGCATCGCTGACTTCACTCAAGAGGAAGAGTTTGTCAGTCTGAATGATCACAGAACAGCAGAAAACAGCTATGCCAAAAAACTCTTACTGCAAATAAGGAGAGAGTGGAATGTTGTCAGAAAATTGGGCTACTGAATTGATTAATTTATTTTACAGATCGTTCTCGCAGTGCGTAACGTGACATTATAAAGCAATTAAAGGTTTAACTCGGATTTAAACAGTACACCATTTAGCAGTGGTTGACACTAACGGTTGCCCGCTTGCCCGGGGCAACTGAAAATAATGTTTGGGCAAGTTGAGATTGCTTCTTGGTTGCCCGGACGGGCAAGTGGATTTTAGAGGGTTTGTCTGTAGTCTAGGCTATGTATTCATGTGTTTTACAGTCTGCAAAACATTTTTTTTCCCGCTAACTAACACAAAATAGATCGGCTATATTCGCAATTGAGCAGCTGCGCGCGGCAGCCAGCAGCATCACGGTCGCTCTTTCGCACTCGATCTCTCTATCTCTCTCTCTCACACACACACACACACACACACACACACACACACACACTACACACACAGCCTGTGTGCGCGCAGTTTCGCTGTCTACGTTCCGAAGGCCGGCTCTATCCTACGGACCTGGTTCCGCTATATTCAAAACCCAGAAATCAATAACGTTTGAGCTTATCGATACGGTTATGGAGTCCAGTAGGCTAGGTCACATTATATCATTTTAAATATCGAGTCGGGTCATCTTCATCTAATTAGGCCTACTTCAGCGTATTATTCCATCACTGGACCGCATCACGGACTGTAAAAGTGTTTTACCTTCGACTGTCTTGAAGAAACTCCTTCAACCCGCTCCGTCTCCAAAAAAAAAAAAAAACTTGTCTGCTGAGCCGCTGCCGCTGCAGACGGGCTCCGCACCGTCTCATCATTCATTCAATGCAGCGGTGATCAACAAACGAGAGACTGTAGCAAGTCCCGCAGTTAAAAAATCGGATAGTTTTTAAATCCATATTAAAATCTGCAGGATAAGACCTAGTTAGCTAAAAAAAATCGCAAACGCAAATGTGATGTGTTCAGGTCGGCTCAGTAAAATGATTATTAGGCACAGGTCAATAAAATGACATCATGATGTGTTCAAATGTAACATCAAGAAAATAAGAAATTTTAGTTTTTCGCGGGAAGCTTGAATAATAGCCTACAGTTTGGGTAAAAAAATTGTTTTCCTAGCAATATAAACTAAATAGTAGGCCTAAATATGGAATTATGACCTGCTTAAAGTCCTATCCTGAGCTCTGCTCATCATATAAGCAATTAAAGCAATAATACCAGTTCTCTTTAAACAAAATAATAGAAAGGTATCGATAAAGATTTGGATTGTGGAGTCTTTATAATGGTATCAATATGAATAGAAATGAATGATCCCCCTCTTACTTACAGTATAACTGGGCAATAGCTTTAACATGGTGGACTTTAATCATTTTATGCCACACGATCACTTTTTGGCAATGTGACCGTTTTAAATAAGTAAAATTGTTCTGTGGAAGCTAACATTCAGCTTGACTCTGAGCTAGACTGAGTTTTCTGAGCCCCTGGGCAAGGTGCATGGCAAAAAGAGGTCCTTTCACGATGCTGCAGCAGGACCAAGCGCTTGGTGTAGTGTGTGATGTCATGATATATAGGCTTATATGAATTGTTGTTCGTTTTATGTGGTCAGGATGAGACTAGTAAGCAGTGTTTGCATTTAAGAGACAAGAGATCGCTAAAATGTATAATTCAATTAGCCTATACTGTATATATCATTGTTTAACAGTTTTTTTGGGCAAGTGAACACAACATTCGGGCAAGTAAAACATTACCTGTACTTGCCCTATGGGCAAGTGCATTTGAAACCTTAGTGTCAACCCCTGCCATTTAGCCTAGTTGATAATCCTACACTTAAGAATCTGATTTAAGTCTGACACTGTCCCCTAATGAATAGCATATCCTATGTGGAAAATCACTTTAGTTTTGAGCCACATCGAAATTAATACGATTTTGATTTAGGCTAATAGCCCTTTATTTGCATCTTATAAATACCATTACTATAAATAGCTTAGATACAAAACCTGTATTCTGTATTTTCCGGACAAATATGAATCTACTGTGAGAAGCTTAACCTGCGAGTCTGCAGCGATATAATGTTGCAACATGTGATTTTATAGAACGCTTCATTAAGAGCCAGTGTGTGTAGATCGCCAGGTGAGAGCATAGAGTGGCGCTGCATACATTAGGTCTTGGCTATTTTACATTTTCTGCATCAATAACTATGCATGTGGCAAAAAGCCGCATCGCGAATTTACAGTTCACTCTAATGTAAGCCTTATGTCACGGCTTCGTTTCGTTCATTAACTTACTGATTTAACTAGTTTACTCAGTGAGAAGTATCGCTCAGACAATATAGTCAGGTCCGCGGAATTTCAAAAGGTGTAGTTTCCTTAAAGGGCAACTCTGGAACAAAAACTGGTCTGGGCAGGTTAGCCGTGCAGCCTCTGTTACCACGGTGATCTAGCCAGGTAGAAAGAGAGCCACCTTTCGTGATACTGAAAACTCTGGCTTTAGACTCAAGACCTCGCTCAGCCCTTAATCTTGCTTCGTAGTATACCCCTCTGAAGACACCGACACACTTTAGCCTTGTTTCCACTGAGCAGTGCGACTCGGGTCGGTATGTATGGTGACATCGTAGCAGTGGGACACAGTCTAGCCGGCTGATAAACTCCATGAAGAGGAAAAACATTCTACACCATCAACAGAGCTGTACGCCGTAATTTCTTTGCTAAACACAAGACTTTTCAATCTTGCCAAGGTGACAAGACACGGCGGTTTAACGCGGAAATGGTTGTGTGGACCAATTAACGGACTGCAGTGTGTAGCTCCACCCTTATGGCACCCTCAGCTCGCTTTTTTTGGGACCCTACCCAACTTTTGACAGTGGAAAAGCAAATAAAAGCGGGCTGTGCCGAACCATGCCGCACTGCTTGGTGGAAACAAGGCATATGTCACTTCAAGAGAGATGGAGATGTCAAGTGGTTAGATTGCAGCCCTCATTCATTGGCACTGTCCCATAGAAATATGAGACCCAGGCTGCAGTTAATCTGACCATTTGTGAGGCTCTTTTGTGTAACAAGACGGTTTCAGCTCCATTTATAAAAGTGGTCAAAGGCATTCAAAAAGAATGTTGACCTGGTTTCTTGAAGCAAAGCAGGGGCCATCAGATTTTGGTAGTGGGGTCCGTTGTTGGAGTGAGTATGCACTTGATATCTTTCGACTGTTTTCAGAGCAGACGCTGGTCTGGGAGAGAGCATGGTCCCTTTTTTAAAGTGAATATAATGTTTTTTTTGCAATTTTTAGAAATGTCTGAAAAGGTGTATTGTCTAACATGTAATCTTTTCTCACATGCTGTGTTTTAAAGCTAGCAAACAAGCTGCAGCTACTTTGTTAAAAAAAGTCACCTGGATTCGTCATCAGATTGTGCTGTACTGTGAGGAAACTTCTGAGCAACATACCGTAGTTATTCAGATTTTTCCACCATTAAATCAGGTTTGTTTTCAGATATGTACAATGAATTAAGATTTACATGTATTTTTTTAAATTAGTGTAGGATTAAAAAGATAAGGTATAACACTATATTAAATATTGCTTGACAGTGACACTGGACATTGGAGGTCTTTGTATATTTTGCAGGCAGAGCTTGCAAAATGATGTTTTGATTTTTTTTTTCATACAAAACTTAGTCACAGGAATGAATTAATCATGACTAGTTACAATTCAAAAATGTTATCTGAGGTCAAATAGCTGCACTGTTTTAATATATTGATCGCGATCTATCTTATCCAATTTGTCTTTCTTAAATGACCTTCGTAACACCAAAGTGAATTAGATAATAAACAAGTCTACAAATGTTTCATGTGCGTACTTATCAGCAGACCAACATAACCGTCTGGCACAACTGCTAGCATGGGAAAACCTCAGATATGCTAATAATAAGATTGATTTAATGACACATTGCTGACAAAAGCATGAATGACTAACATGCTCAGGTTGGTACTTGATCCTCTGAAAGTATTCGGGGTGTGTTCAAAACTTGCCCTGGACGAGGAGGTGATAATTCAACTTTACCTTAAAGCCACTACTAGTAACATGGTCCGTTGGCGGCCCCTTTGGACAAAAGCGGTAGTATTTTTACGACGCCCGCTGTCGCAAAGCTGTTTTCTAGCTCGTGCCAGGCGTGCGAGTGTGAACTGAGAAGGGCGCAATATAGTGCATGTCCGTGTGTTGAAAGTGTGAGGGCACGGACTCTTTTCGGCTCTGTGAGAGTGGTTTTGACACTGCATCAACTAATGCCAGTCAATGCCACACACCTGATTGCAATGAGTTGATGCAGCAGTGTCACCTAACTACTCTCTCTCCCACGGAGCTGAAAGATTACGTGTCCTCACAGAAAGCGAATGAACGAGAGACGGCAGTTAGTATGGATCACGATGAGGTATGTGTTTGTGTTGTTGATGTAAAGAATGACTATTTCAGATAATGGTTATCTGATGATGGTGAAGCAAAGCAAACTTTGTTTTAGTAGGCTACCGCTCATTCATTTAGGAATAAACACTGCAGTCTAGTTCGCTCCCGTGAAATTGTATACGCGTTGCTTGGCAACGCCCTCGTCCCGCCCGTAGCCTATATCACTCTCCCTTTTAGCTTTTCTTCATTGCATTCTCTTTTTTTTCTTTGATGGTTCAGCCCCGTTATCAGTCATTATGATGACAAATAACTCTCAAACAAGGCTCCCGCTCCCCTTCCCTCACCTGGAGGGATAGGCTTCTCAAATCCCGTTGCTGCGCCACACTGAAATCTGCGACCAATACGGATATGTGACCATAGAGCCTGCACGTGCGAACCGAAAATCGGACTGGGTGTGCGACCAGACCAAAATCAGTAATAAAAACTATATAAAAACTTCTTTCTTTGCACTGGTGGTCTCGTTTGCTGTTAAAGGTCATTTATGATTATCAGAGGAAACATGAGGCCGTTTGAAAGCTATCGTAGTTAAAATTAATCTTAAAAAAAAAAAGTGAATCCCTTTTTCAATGAAGCCATGATAGTGATTTAATGAATGGCATACTCATCATCATCATCAGTCATTGTAACCCAAAACACTCTTTGACACAATCAGGGAATATCTACTCAACATCCTGTGTGTGTGTGTGTGTGTGTGTGTGTGTGTGTGTGTGTGTGTGTGTGTGTGTGTGTGTTGAAAAGTATACGGTGTTAATACACAGCCGCTGCTGATTATGCCTTTTTAAGAGGGTGGTTTGACATTTGGGCACATGCCTCCAGTGGCTGGGGGAGGGGGGGTTGTTTACAAAATCTAAATGCACTGTTTTTCAGAATTGTAAATTGATTTGACTTAATTGTCTCTAGCATGGGATGATATTGACAAATGGCAAAGAAAACCATTTCTCGGTGTAGGTCTCCTGCTCTCCTATATCTATTTATGGGATTTGCACACTGAGAGTGTGATGCAGAAACGCTTAAACATGAGCCTTCTAGCAAGTACAGCAAACCCTGCAGAGGCTGCTGGTGCATAATGCGTATACAACAAACAAACAATCAGAGGAGAATTGCTATTCCGGTGAAAAACAAACTGAGTAAGACACTGTTGTAATGGCAGGTGTATGAGACAGGGAGATGGGGGTGTGTTTGATGATGATGGACAGACAGAGGGTGGTGGTGGAGGTGGAGTGAGTGATGGTGTTGTTTTGGTCAGACGAAAAATTAGGGGGGGGGGGAGCTGATGCCGTCCCTCACCTGCAATGCAGTGCTGGACTGCATCACCCAATCATTTCTCAGCTGTCAGTGGAGGGGGCCGGGCATGATGCTGACGACAGCCAAGGAGAGTTCTCGGTCAGGCAGAGAGAGAGAGAGAGAGAGACAGAGTGGGAGAGAGAGGGAGTCAGCAAGTGTGCAGTGGTGCCTCGGCTCCAGGACTCAGCCTGCAGCAGAGCCTCTACATTTCTCTTCTGTCTCTCTCCCTCCTCTTCTATCTGTGCTAGTCTTCCCACCACTATTCTCTTGCCCTTCTTCTCACTCTTAGCCACCCTCTTCAATCTCTGCTTTTCCGTTATTAGCAGTGAACGCTGTTGCCTCCTCCGCCACTACTTTCACTTCATCCGTATCGCTTTGGTCCTCTTATCGCTCTTTTTTTATTTATCTTTTTAACACTTGTACTGTGTTGTCCTCCCTTCGTCCCGTCACATCCCATGGGCATACGTGCTTCTTCCAGGTAAGATCAGGTGTGTTTGTGTGTGTGTGTGTGTGTGTGGGGGGGGGGGGGGGGTGGATTTTTGTGGGAACCACAGACAGTTAGAGGTTGTCTTGATGCTGTGTTTCTAGAAGTCGTTGAGGATACTTCAAGGACTGTCCTTTTGTTCACGTTTTCGGGCGATTAGAGGACATTGACTTTGGTCTCGGTCCTACTGTCGCAGTGAAAAAAATAAATAAAAAAACTTGCACGCATGATCTTTAAAGTCACGACCATCTGCTGTCTTCTGGCATTAAATGTGTGAAGGCTCTTGATGGGTTCTAATGTCCTGTTTACGTCATACATGTTTTGCTTTATATTTATCTCATGTAGACATTGTTCCTCTAACCTCCACCGTCCTGTTCCTCTTTTCCTGCTCTCTGGGTTCAATTTGTCTGCTATATTTAGATCTAGCCCTCGTCCTGGGATCAGCAAAGGTCCATGGTTCTTTTTTTAGCTTAAGCTAAAGGTATTTTTAAGCTAATTTATATTTATCCACCATTCTCTGTCATTCGTAAGGCCACAGAGGTGTCAAGGCTGCAGGGGCCACAGAGAAATGAACAAATGAATTCAGGTTGAGGAGAAGTGTCCTCAACAAATGTTTTTACAACTTTTAACTGTGAACAAAATTAACATTCTACTGAAGCCAAGCCTAAGCCCACTGTTTCTTATTGTGCATTGCAGTTGTACTTACACTAAAGTGTGTGTTTGTCTTTGGTATTTGAGATACAGCAGGTAGAAGAGTCAATGGAGTATTTTCTTTCACCTTGAAGCGGTAGGGATGAGAGGAGATTGACCCATTTTTTTTGGACCATTTCCAAAACGTGTACATTGTTGCGTGCATGCGAGTAAATGAACAAATGTGGTATTTTTCTTTTGCCAACGGTGTGTTGGCTGACAAAGTTCTTCATCAAAATGGCTTAAGCCACAATCACAGTCAGGCCCAGAGTTTAAGACTGGAGGCAGCACATAAGTTTGTTATTGTTGCAATGCTTTAGTTTATGAATACAAGAAATATACATTTTTATTCCTACAAAAATAAGTAAGACGTTTTGGGTCTTATCACTTAAATTATAGGGAGGCCCAGTAAATGTATTTTAGTAAACATTCTGATCGAATGGGAAATTGTGAGCATGCCAACTCCACCGACACATTTTTCTTCTAGTAAAAACCTCCCAGAGAAAAAATATCACAGCAGATGGTTGACTATGAAGAAGCACGATCACTAAATCAAAAGTATTTTGGTCTCAGCCTTTCTCTTCTTTTGGAGGCTGACATTGACATTGTGTTCTGCTTCAAAAGAAGTTAGCCTCCAAGCAAAAACCCTTAATTAAATTCGATCTACTTGCCTCTGTTGTCCAAATAATGATCTAATGAGTGTTAATTAATCCCTTGAGCTCAAACATCATTAATTGCCTCTTCCCCCCTCAGGAACTGTAACAAACAGTTGAACTCTGCAGGTTGCTGAGTATGACACAACTTTGTAAGCTTCCTTTTTTTTTCTTGCTGGGGTTCATCCAAAGAGGTCCTTCTACTTATTAAAGCCAATATGCTGATTAGCTCAGCATGCTAATCCTAATGACTTAAACACTGTTTGGTCCGGCAGATAGCAACAAGGTATCTGTAACTAAAGCAATCAAATACATCATTATTTGCCTCCTCTGACATCAATTTACAATTTTAGAAGCAATGACGATAATTGCAGTTTTCTTTAGAGGCTGATACACAGTCAGCTGCTTATACCCTACCATAGCTTAATTTAGATTTAACATGGATTTAATTTGCTTTGATTAACTCCAAATCCTCCTCAACACCATGCAGTGTTTACTGTTTTTTTTTTTTTTTTTTTTCAGCATAGAAAGTTATTGTAAAAAGTATAGTTTTGGTATTGATACCCATTCCCCTAAATGCATTTTGTGGTTATTAGGGTTAGGGAGGACTGTATGATGGTCCATCTGGCCATGCCACTCAATTAATGTTGAAAATTAGAACTTTTGGGAATGATGCATGTCAATGCATTATTGTAACGTAATCTTAAAATTAGACTGATTGCCTTATCAAAGGATGACAGCATCTTTCTGTAGTTGTTAGTGTGGGGTGTGGATCTTATTCATCTGTGGTATATGATGTTTGTTACCATTTGGTTTGGATTCAGTGAGAGGGACAGTGCAGTGTCTTCTTTCAGCACCATGGACAGCGATAAGAGTACAACCGGCATAGCAAACCAAAAGCTATTTGCTTTATCCTATTGGTTTATCCAAAAACAGCTTAATTACTTAATATATATCACAGATACATGGAGAGATAATAATGATGATGATAATGATGCTGTATTAACACACACTGGTAGAGTGTGCAGTGCTCCCAGGTAATAGTTTATGGAGCTGGATGCTCTCCAGCACTGCTCAAAGTAACATGCTGCACCTTCACCATCTGCAGGGAAATCTAGTTTTACTGGTTTGATTTTGTGTGCGTGTGTGTGTGTGTGTGTGTCTCTCCAATGAGCTGTCCTATATGAACAACTGGAGGATTGGCTTTAATAATTTATCCCCACCATGTTAAGAGTCCCACAACACAGCATGCTCATTTAAGCATTGTTGCATCATCAGTTATTCTTCAGTTATTAGCCGAGTAACAATACAATTCATCTTTAATGATATTAGTTCTCGGTTGAAGGAGTAATATTGTTTAACATTGGTTGTCCTGATATTTCCTCTTAGTTTTGGCATGCAAATAGTCTGTTTCAGCGTCCAATTCTATATTACATTTCTGTATTAATGTCCCAGTGGTTTCATTGTAAGACTATAGTCCCTCTCCATAGCGTTAAAAGCATTTATTGTTGTGTTTTAAAGTTCCCTCTTTTGTGCTGACACCACTGTTGAGTCATTCCAGATATATTAAACCAGCCTCTGATATTTGCTTACAGGGATTCCTGCAGCGCTTTGTAGTTTAGGATTCTGCTTAGACAACACACGCTTCTCGCTTTGTATATTTAAAAAAAAAAAGCAGATCTGATCTTTCACCCCTTTTCCCACTCTCTCCCGCTGTTCTTCTTTTCTTCCTTCCTATCCTTTACACTCGTGTCTGTCTTTTCAATGTATTTGCTCCCTAACCATCTCTCTCTCTCTCTGCCTCTGTCTCTGTCTCTCTCCCTCTCTCTCTCTCTCTCTCTGTCTCCCCCCTCCCTCAGACCAGAGCCTCATGGTCGTGGAGGCGGTTCTCAGCCGGGTCAGGCAGACTCTCCTCTCCCAGAGCAGGAGGAGGAGATCCTGGGCTCTGATGACGATGAACAGGAGGACCCCAACGACTACTGCAAGGGTAAGACCCACCTCACGATATCAAAGCCAATAAAACATATTAGTACACAATAAAGTATTATCATTGATTTAAGCGACACACATATAAGATTTTATAAAACATGATTCTAGTCATGTGAATACACAGACACTCAACACAGCAACATACAATAATGACAATATTGTCTGAGCGTATCTGCATCTTTCTTTGTCCAGGTGGCTACCACCATGTGAAGATTGGAGATCTGTTCACCGGGCGGTACCATGTGATCCGTAAGCTGGGTTGGGGACACTTTTCTACTGTGTGGCTGGCCTGGGACATCCAGTAAGTTTGTTCACAAACTAAGCAATGGTACATTTAGACAGAGATGTACACATTTGTAGAGCTAATGAATCACAAGTGGATTTGCTACATACCAGCTTTCGTTATACTTTATCAAATACATAAAATAAAATGTATAAAAATTCTGTGTGGATATGATATTAGCCAGATATCTAGACAGTACTGGTGCATTAAAAAGTATATAATGGTCCACAGGAGGACCAGGAATTTCAGCTGGGCTGCTACCTATAAATATATTATATTTAAATCTATTATATTTATAGGACATGGACCTGTAATACATACCGGTTATAGTTTCTAGTAAAAATCTGAGGCCTTTTTTTGGATATATTATGCACTGAGAAGTCACTGTCACTGATAATATTTGACACATTAAAATATGGTTGTGACAATTTAAATCTTGGAGTTTGTGCTTGTGTTTTCAGGGAGAAGCGCTTTGTGGCCATGAAAGTTGTGAAAAGTGCTGAACATTACACAGAGACGGCTCTGGACGAGATCAAGCTGCTCAAATCTGTAAGTCGCACAGTCATCATAACAAACATATTTTCACACTGGCTCTTACTTCAGTTATTCCTGTGCTCATAAGTTTCACAACCTGTGAACTTTGTGTTTTCCAGGTGCGAAACACAGATCCCGAAGACCCCAGCAGAGAGAAAGTGGTGCAGCTTCTAGACGACTTTAAAATTTCCGGCGTAAACGGCACTCGTATCCTTTGTTGAGAATTTCTTGTTAAGGAGCCTTGTTCATAAACGGAGCCAAAACAACCTTTTACAGTTTATATAAAAATGTACGAAATTGAATGTCCTAAAAAAAATGGTGCTCACAAACTGTGCCTGGCAACAATTAACATTGTCGAAGGTGTGCCACTGCTTTCTTTCTGTGAAGGCTTTAGCAGCACAGCAACAGAGTTATACTAGAAATATTGAGTCTGAAAGCAAACAGCAATGACAAATAACAATCTTAGTGCCAGTGAAATTGCAGTCTATTTTATTACACCCCCAGATTCACACTTGGCAGTGCTATTGGTGGTTCACAGATGTTCATCTGACGTCAGCTAGCTGATGCACCGACACTTGCTCCATCCCTGCCTCTCTCACGCTCTCAGCCTACAGCTGTGTATACAGGCAACATGCCCTTGGTGTCCTTTGGACATTTAAGTTAACTTTTGACCAGTTAAAGCAACCCCCAAATAACAATCTCTCTAACAAAACATTTGCACAGTGAGTGAGTCATGAAAAACCGAAAGGCATCACACAGAGTGAAAAGATAATTAAATAGTTATAATAGGAGCTCTCTTTATAATCGGACACTTTAAGAGTATGTACATTATACATGTTTTTGTCCAATGTAGATTGAGAAAACTCACATTTAAAAGTAATTCCAGAAGTTGTGTTGCATTTGTCCTTGACTTTGTATTTTCTCCAGATGTGTGCATGGTATTTGAGGTGCTGGGATATCACCTTCTGAAATGGATCATCAAGTCCAATTATCAAGGCCTGCCCCTACCTTGTGTTAAAAGCATCATACGACAGGTACTGTAGAGCCACATAGAAACTGTCTTTTTAAAGTAAGTCTTATATTCATGATAAATCACTTTGACCAGGAACACCCTTCATTCTGATCCCTTTGTGCACCGCAGGTCCTGCAGGGTTTAGACTATCTCCACACCAAGTGCAAGATCATCCACACAGACATCAAACCGGAGAACATCCTGCTGACGGTCAACGAGCCCTACATCAAGAAAATGGCTGCCGAAGCTACACAGTGGCAGAAAACCGGCGCTGCGCCTCCCTCGGGTTCTGCAGGTCACTACCTTAAATAGATAACATTATCCTTTATCTGTCAATTATTTCCATGAATACAACTAACTGATACAACTTAAATGGGTTTGGTTATGTTTTTTCAATCGGACCTAAGATTGCCTTCAGAAACTCAAGGGTTTTGACAAGTGTGCAGAGGTTTCTAAACGTATAGTCACACAGAGCTCTTATGAGTCACCACTGGATTGCTTGATCCTGAACAGAATACTAATTATAGAGAAGCCGAGGATATGCCACATACGTCATTCGCTAATGTAATCCTCTGATTTCTTATTTTTCTGCTTCCTACAGTGAGCACGGCCCCAGCACCCAAACCAGTAAGTATTTTTTACTTTGATCAATTTACTGTCATGAGGACTCAGAAATGACATTTAGAGTCAATACCCCTTCCTTTGTTTTCTTTCCCCAAGATGGCCAAAATGTCAAAGAACAAAAAGAAGAAGATGAAGAAGAAGCAAAAGAAGCAAGCAGAGCTGCTGGAGAAGAGGATCCAGGAGATGGAGGCCGGAGCCACGCCTGAAGGAGGAGAGGAAGAGGAGGATGATGATGATGAAGAGACGACAACAACCGAGACCACCGAAGAGTCATCTTCCTCAGCTGCCCTCGTCATGTCTGCCACGCTGCAAGACATCGCCAGCCATACTGTCACAGGTGGAACAACTGTTTAGTTTCTTTCTTTAAATCATATGGCGTTCTACAAGAGAACGCCAACGGTAGTATATATAGTAGAACTATAATAACTCAAGTTGTCAGTATCAGAAAATGAATTGAATAGTCTACTATGCACTTTTAGAGGAGGGGGTTTACATGTGCGGCGCCTGCAGTTAGTTTACAAAACATATTTTCCCTACATGTAATACTTCGTTTTGAATGATTCTATCATAATAAATCAAACCAAAATTAGATTGAAGCTCCTGGAACCAAATGTAAGACTAGAATATGTCTGTAAACAAAACTTTGGGCCGTGCTGCTGTAAACACAGTGACCTGTCTTTAAAGGCTGCTATGTAACTTCAGTGTTCCAATTTTCCCAGGAGGAAATACTTTAAATTTTTTTTTTCAGTTATGAGAATATAACTTACAAGATGTCCACTTCTCTGAAACACCCAAAAGTAACATAGTGCACCTTTTTCTTTTTTACTGAATCGAATAAACCGAACTGTCTACTCATTCCCACAGACTCGACTGCTGACGAGCCGCCCCAGCAGACGCCAGAGGTGAACGAGCGGAGGAAGGACGAGGAGGCAGAGAAGAAGAAGGAGGAGAACAGGATGGAGATGAACTGCAACGGCCGCACCTCCACACCGGAGAGCCCGAGCAGCCCAGAGCTACAGGGGACCAATCACACGCCAGAGGAGCTGGAGGACCAACAGAACGCCAACAACCTACCGCAGAGCAGCACAGACAGCCAGGACACAACAAGTAACAAAGAAGAAGAAGAAGAAGAAGAGCAGCAGCAGCAGACCTGTAACGGTTCACCCGCGGACACAGACACCGACCCGCAGCAACCGCCCGCCTCCGTCAGCCCAGACTCTGTAACCGTAGAGCTCAAAGAGGAGAAGAAAGAGGAAGAGATGGATACTCAGGGGGAGACCAAGAAAGGAGAGGAGGAGGAAGAAGAAGAAAGCCAGGAAGGTTAGTTCCATTTTTATAACCGTATGATGATACTGTTGTGTATATACTCTGATGTGGTGGTTCCAGCACTTTGCTGACGCCAGATACAGCTTATATTGAGTATTCTGGTCACCAAATCAGTTTGTTTTGCTGTAAAATATGTAGTATGTTTTTACACTTGACTGCATATCAGAGTTGAAAGTATATTTAGCAATATTTAACTCCCATGCAACCCGGTATATAGTAATTGCTATAGTTTTTTTCTACATCACTGCAACATGCTCTGGTTTAGCTCTAACTGGTGTCAGATCTTGAGTTTGAACTCATCATCAAAGATGGGTTGTAAAGGGTTCTCATGTCTTTTATAACAAGATACTTGGAGTTTTATTCCCAGTTGTGTGGATGACTTTGGGCGGTTGTGAGCATTCTGCCTGCTTAGAATTCATCAGTCACTTCCTATATGTCAAAAATGTTTAAGCCATTCTTCCCTCTCCTCTGTCCAACAGGAGCCTTAGGAAACATGTTAGTCAACCCGTTGGAGCCTCTCAATGCTGACAAAGTGCAGGTTAAGATCGCTGACCTGGGCAACGCCTGCTGGGTGGTGAGTGAAGATACACATTTATTAGCACTTTTTATATTTCTAGTACGACTCTGCAGTTTGTAAACACCAGCCTAGTTGTTACACTGCGCCTCAGCGTTTTTAAGCATTTCTTTTTTTCTTCTGGCAGCACAAACATTTCACAGACGACATCCAGACGCGGCAGTATCGTTCTCTTGAGGTGCTGACGGGAGCCGGCTACAGTACGCCAGCAGACATCTGGAGCACAGCATGCATGGTAAAACACACACACTCACATCACACACTCACACACACACACACACACAGTCTCACACCCTTGGAGTAATTTTACAACTTTAGGAAATCGTCATCATTAACACTGGCTCGAAAGTGTTATTAAATGAAAAAATTAAAAAAATAAGCTCATTGACTATTTTATTGGACTTGTATTAAAGCTGCCTGTCCACAAGTTATTGAGTTCATAAGGGTTTTTTTCTTCCCCTCAGGCCTTTGAGCTTGCCACAGGAGATTATCTGTTTGAACCTCATTCTGGAGAAGACTACTGCAGAGATGAAGGTGAGTGTCTGCTTCCCTACAAAGTCCGACATCAGGTTTCTAACTATATGTCCTTCACTAGATCATTCCTATAAAACAAGGCAGGCTGGAGTCGGGTACTTGTGCCGTCCGTTGCGATGTTTCATCAGCTGTGTTGGTGTGTTTCTCTGCCTCCCCCTAGATCACATCGCGCTCATCATCGAGCTGCTAGGTAAAGTTCCTCGGAAGCTGATCTTGGCGGGCAAATACTCCAAGGAGTTCTTCACCAAGAAAGGTAAACACGCCCGCCCTGCTGTCAGTTGTAGCCAAAAATCCGGTTCATTCTTTAAAATACGCTTCCTTGTATTTGGTGCAAAAGTGTTACTATTTCAGACTTGAGCACATGGTGGCTCGAGGGAACAGCCATCTGCTCAGTTTGAGGACAGAACTCGCAAATGACTTTTAAGTGCAGCCATTCCAAGTCCAAAGAGGAGACGCGGTGAATGTTTTCCATCGATGGACACTGTTTCAGATGAAATATATAAAACTATCCTACGTATAAAACACTAACGCACACTGTAATTTTTAAACTTTTTCGTTTTGTATTATCTAACTGCTATTGTGAAGTGTCTTTGAGCATTTGTAAAAGCGCTATACAAATCCGATGTGATATTAATATTATTAACTGATATATGTTCTTCTCAGGAGACCTACGTCACATCACCAAGCTGAAGCCGTGGGGTTTAGGTGACGTGTTGGCAGAAAAGTACGAGTGGTCCAAAGACGAGGCCCACACCTTCAGCAGCTTCCTGCTGCCCATGCTGGACCTAGTGCCTGAAAGGAGGGCCACGGCGGCCCAGTGCCTCTCCCATCCGTGGCTCACATGCTAGAGGCCACGCATGCACACTTCCACCCTCCACATTGTGAAAGAAGAAATAAGGTTTGAAGATCCAGTACACGATACATGTTCATATCCACAAGACCCCGGTGACTGCATCTCCTTTCATGGCTGTCACACACACTTTCATAAATACAATAAAAAGAGACTGTTACAGAGTCTTTGTCCTATTTTGGATTACACTGGTGATAGAAGGAACTTTTGGTCTTCTCCCTGTATTTATAACTTTTTTTTTTACTGGCTGCATAGGACTTAATGACCTTGCCCCCCTCTCTCTCTCTCTCTCTGTCTTTTCTGACTCCAGATCTTTCTTTCTTTTTTAGCTATAGATAAAGGACTCTAGGGTTTAAGAAGTTGCACTTGTCTACAATGCATTAGGGCAGGATTTTATCAGAAACTTAAACTTTCCATCAAAACCATTCATCATTCATGTCATCGAAGGCCAACTTAGCCAGTAAGTAATGTTGGCCATTCCAGCTTTTACGCCCTTTTGGCTGCCAAATGTGTGCTAAGTGCTCCAAATCGATAACTTCGTAATGCTCACAGCTTTATCCTTTAGAAAAACACAAAACTTTTGTACATTTGTATACAGGCTGAATGTCGTGATTAGAAAGTAAACATGTCACGTACATACATTTCAAGTCCGGAGAGACACTCGTCAGAAATCAAAGTATTTTTGACTCAACTGGGCAATCGCAGATTTTTCTAGTGTAACTGTTAGTGTCAGCATTACCTTATGTTGTCTTTTAAAAAAAAAGCACTTGGCCCAATATAATGTGAATAATATTAAACAGCAGAAGACAACCTTATGCTGATTCATACCTGAATAACGTTTGGCCTGTTAAAAAAAAAAGGCTTTATGAATCATTTCCTACATAAACAGTCAAATCAAACTAAGTGGATCCATGTCCTGTGTGCAGTACAGTACATTGTACCAAAGAGTTGGCCTTTATTCTCTCCCTCTCTTCAGCAGAAGTTTTGCCTCATTTCTAGATGAAACTGCAAGTTGAAAGGTGTGAGCATTTTTTTTTTTTAATGGGAATGCCTCAAAGAATGTATAGCTGCTCTGCAGTGGTATGAAAAGTAAAACATTGTTTCAATTGTTTCCGCTGCACATGGAGGTGTTGGATATGAAAAACAATAGATTGTACTAAAAACAAATGCTGTAATAACGCTTTGAAATCCCCTTAAAACATTTTGCTTGTTTTTTTGTACAAAGTTTACTCTCCTTCTGTCCATGTCTTCCATCTTAATTTGAATATTTGCTTATGTAAGAATAATAAGAATAAACATTTTTCAAAATCTAACAAGTTGTTTGATTGCAGTGTTTCCAGTTCCTGCACCAAAATAAGTTTATCCTGAGGACTGTTAGGAACCAATCCCCAACCTCAGCAAATTTTACCGGCATCCAATAAGGAAGTGACCAAAATTGTAGTAACCCGGAAGTGCCACTGGGGGTGGTACCAAGACTGAGCAATTTTTCTTTGACTCACAGGCTGTTTTCAAAGTCTTATTAAACCTATTTACAGCCTGGTCCACAAAACCATTTTAGTCTGTATGTTTAGGTCATATCTCCATGACAACACTGAGGGGGGTGAATTTTTTTGGACCATGCTAGTTTTTATTCTTTTGGAGGTTAAAATGTATTGGCGCGATCTCTTGAGTGACAGCTCTCCGCCCGTTGTCCCTAACTTTGCCTCGGAGGTATACGTCAGCTATCTCCCTCCCCCGGCGTGAGGCGGAGTAAAAATCTCACAAAATGGCGACGCGCACAAACCAGGATTATTGGATGCCGTGTGAATAACTGAGGTCAGCCCTGATGCTACATCCATATTATTTACTATTAGGAACATATTCAAATATGAGGTTCAACCAAAATCAGACAAAATTCTCCTTGAATACAAAACGTTTATTAGTTTGCATGTCAAATGACCTGTTTTTAAAATAAAGCTAAAATGTTGTGTTCTGCTGAATACTGTCTGACACTGTAGTACACATGTTTATGATGTCACTCAGGACAGTCTCTTAATCATTCATGTCATTTCTCTTGAAGCAAACAAGGAGCTTCTCCATATTGGTTCTTTATACACTTGAATCCCTCAGTCAACAGAACTCCTGGTAAAAGTCTCATCCACCTCTTCCCTCCGTTGTCCACTGGGTGTCTAGGCGCTAGGCGTTATCTGTAATGGAGTAAAAAACATTAAAGCAAAGAGGAGATGTCCTTGTTAGTTGAGGCACTGACATAGCTTTGTGTCTGTAGCTAAGCCCCAGTAAATCCAAATCGGTCGATCTGGTATTATTACCTTTCTCATCCACCTTGAAGTTCTCCGGCAGCAGATTGTCCTGCCGGTTGCCCAGGCTGAAGGCCAGGAAGGAGAGGCTGAGTGAGTCCATGATGCTGATGATAGCCAGTATGTAGGCCCAGCGCACAGTGCAGTTGCCCAGTGTGTATTTGTCGGTCCGCTGGCCACACATGCGCTTCACCTCGTCCGAGTCCCAGCCGTCCGGATAGATCATGCAGCCAATCACCATGCATGTGCCTAAACAGGGGAGAGAGTTTGTACTTTATGTTAGTTCAAAATCATTACATTAAAATCAACAGACATGTCATGGTTCAGGCTTATCACATGCATCGATTTAAAAAAAAAAAAAAAAATCCATTAATGGAGAAAATAATCATTAGTTGCAATCCTGTAAAAAGATATAAGAAAAGTATGAGTTGTGTGTCAACCAAATAGCCTACAGTTACACTGAATACAAACATAATAATAATCTAATGATATACTCTAATATATAACAGCAGAGCCGGCCCAAGCCTTCAGGGGGCCCTAAGCGAAATATGATTAGGGGGCCCCTCTCCAATGTTAGCGCTGCTGAAACTATAGATCTTTGTTAAATATCATTCACACACCCAGTGTTTTCCGCTAGTGCCTCCACTGTGCGGCTGTGCGAAAGTATTAGACAGCCGAGATTCAGACCCTCCTAGGGGGGTCCGGGGGTATGCCCCCCCGGGAGATTTTTTTAACCTTTTTAAAGTGAAATGCATGAATCTGGTAGCCTGGAAATCCTGACCCTGATATCTTGAACGATAGAGGGTCTGGCGACGATCAATAGTAATTTCCAACTCTAGGGGCGGCTCCTACTCGTGCATTTCAAATGCCACTGCACGCAGTTGGATAGCACTACAACCAATCAGAGCGATGCACAAGTGACGTAAGCCCCGTTCGTTTAGCGAACAGCTGTTAAACTGTTCAATTAAACGTTTGCCGTTGTCGGTCGGCAAAACAGAACATTCCACTTACTTGCTAGTGAAAGCTATGAGTCCCGTCTTCCAATTCGTTAAGGGTCGAGGCCAAAGCAGTCTCAAACTCACACAACATATCCGCAGCCATCTTTGATGTTTACTATCACAGCTTCGACGTCGCATGCACGTCACTGTCGTCATCCGGTTACGTCCTCCCCAGAGCACCATATAAAGGGCTCTGGCGCGCCCATATTAGATAGAACCAATTGAAACGTTATACCAGATTTCTGGTAGTCTTGATAAGCTTCAACGGAGCGTCTCCAGACCAACACGCGCAGCAAATTTAATTTGCCAGCGCCTAGTGGCAGGTCTGGGAATGCCAGGCTATGAATCTGGTGCACTTTGAGAGGAAAATTAAGAGGCTAAATCTGAGAAATTTTGTTTGAACAAATAATTTGGAGACACTGGGTCAGATGAATTAGAAGCTATTGAAGAAGGACACATGGATTTTCCATAAAAATATTAATATAAAATAAAATATTATGGGTTGGGCTTGGAGCTCTTTTTCTTTTACGGGACATATTTCTCTGTAATATAGTGAATGCATTTAAATGCAGTGTGAGGAACGAAGCAGAAGAACTCTGTTGTCCAGC
Organism: Ammodytes marinus; assembly: GCF_949987685.1. Classification (NCBI taxonomy): domain Eukaryota; kingdom Metazoa; phylum Chordata; class Actinopteri; order Uranoscopiformes; family Ammodytidae; genus Ammodytes; species Ammodytes marinus. The sequence continues at coordinate 28,394,445 of NC_137233.1, forward strand.
TACTGTATCTTTTTTTCCACAGACAAGGCTGACATAGGCTATAGACTATACACAGTGCATGGGCAACTGAGGGCAGCCCCATTTCCAATTGTTTTTAAATAAACTCAATACACACTGTGCATGGATGTGAACGTGACATGATCAGATAATTTCGGATTTCCTCCCAGATGAACTGATTACATTTTTAGGCTATTAATTATCTAGACCAAAACATTTTATTCCTTTTTTTGTATGACAACTCACATTTGCATAGTATGATGTTAATATCAAACACACAAACTAAAAAAAAAAAAAAAAAAAAAAAAAATTTTTTTTTTTTTTTTTTTTAGGGGGCCCCCCAGGCAGTCGGGGGCCCTAAGCGGCCGCTTAGTTCGCTTATGCCTCGGGCCGGCTCTGTATAACAGCATATAAGTGTTTTACTTTAGGCACAGTTTCCATTTTACTTTCATAACATTTCTCTAAGCAGGACTTTTACTGATAAGAGAAAGAGATCTCACACACACACACACACACACACACACACACACACACACACACACACACGGGTAGGTCGCCTAGCAACTACAGACCATCTCAACTCCAGAAAGAGCAACTTGTTCATCCATTATTGACTGCAGACAGCCTGCCCAGCACTGCCCACCACCTCAGCATGCATGGCCACTAGATCAACACAAACACACACTGGTCTCACATTCACTGTGACACACACTCACATCCTCAAGTTCTCATGCTCACTTAGTCAAGTCTCCGTCTCATTTCTCAAGACAGATGATCATTAAAACTTCTCATCAGCTTATTAACACAACAGGAAGTTAGATGTTGGTGCCACCGGAAACAATTAGTACTCAATTATTCTATTAGAGGTGTATGATAGAACCTTTTTAACAGCTCATATACCATTGGTTAATGTCGCCCATAGTCCCCTCTAACAACTATCCTTAATAACTTGACTGACTTTCAAAAAATAGATGCAAAATACTATATGAAACTCCTGTGTTCTGAGCCCAAAGTAAACCTTTTGGACTAATTAAGAGGGTAGCCTGGATTTTTAAATAAATTATTATGTGTGTAATATCCAAACATGGATATGACTCATTAAGTTAGAGGCTCAATATACAGAAGGTAAAAGTCTGGCATTTATCTGAGCGCGTGCACACACACACACACACACACACACACACACACACACAGATGGAGAACGGCACGCTTTGAGGGATATAAAGAGGGAGAGGAGAAAGTGTAACATCAAACCTCCGGGTTAATCTCATGGCTCTTGCTTTCACTTGCAGCTACATCTGTTGACAAGCTGCTTCATGTTTCATAGACGGGTTACGTTTCACTTCTGTCTGTGGGCCTGTGTGTGTGGCAACCTACTTATGTTGTACTGAAATGTGTGCCTCTTTATTTCTAGACTTGGTCTTTCATTGATATTCTATAGTGTGGGAGTTGTTTTGTATTTCTGTATGAGTCCAAAATCTTTTATCTTTGCATAACGACCCATAGGTTTCGTTTACTGATGTTTCCTTCTATCCACTGGAGGAAAGTAACTAAGTACATTGACTCAAGTCCATTTCATGGTTCTTCATATTTCAACAAACCCCACTTTAATTCAGAGGTAAATACTGTAATTACTAATTGTTTAGCTATACTTTCTAGTCCTTTAAATTTGCAAACACTGAACACTACACAACTCAACACTTTTTAGTTAAAAATAAACTATTTGACAGTCAAATGTTCAATGCAAGACTTACTGTATATTAATGTATTTCTACATTGTAGTAGCCTATCTGCTACTTAAAGGCCTACTTCACCGGTTTGAATATGAAGGTGTATTGAATTCTGAGATCCTATGTAGTATAAATGTGCAAAACATTTTTAAATTGGTTCATCCTAGCCTGAGAAAAGGCAGAAAGAGTTTTTTTTTTTAACCCTATATTAATCTTACTGTGACATCACAGTAAGATAAATATAGGGTTAAAAAAAAATGACTTTGTAAATATTACTGTGATGTCACAGTAGGAGAAATCACAGTAATATTTACAAAGTAAGTTTTTTTTTTTAACCCTATATTTATCTTACTGTGATGTCACAGTAAGATTAATATAGGGTTAAAAAAAACACTCTTTCTGCCTTTTCTCAGGCTAGGATGAACCAATTTCAATTTTTTTTGCACATTTATACTACATAGGATCTCAGAATTCAATACACCTTCATATTCAAACCGGTGAAGTAGGCCTTTAACTTAAAGGTAGGCCTACAGGGTAGGGAATCTATCTGATTTTTTCAAAAGGAACTTGGTAGAAATATATTTGTGCATTAGGCCTTTTTTTATCTGTGTATAATTGCTGGGAAATAAAAGTGTGTAGGCCAAGTGTCTACAGTAGCAGAGATTGTGTATTTGTGTGTAGTTTTGTTTCTGCATTTTTTTTGTAGCCTATATGAACTATGTTTTGCTATGAATGTAGTCCTACGTTTAATATGGATTACAACACCTATCAGCCGCTTCTTTTAGGGAACCTGAACCTCTCCATGATGCAGCAGGCAGCCACAAACATTAATAGGCCTTTCACACCGCCGCAAAATCGGAGCTAGTTCTGGGCTTGTTCGGAGTTAGAGCCAGTGTTTTGGTTTCACACCGCCAGAGAGCCTGCTCCGGGCCGTAAAAACCGGGGGAACTCATACCCCAGGATTGAGCAGGGTTTGATAAGAACTGCTTGCGCGAACGGTTGGGGGAGGGATTATCCTGACCAACCAGAGCAACTCAAACCTCATGCCCGCCATATTTAAAAACACCGCTACTACGAGACGTAAACATAACATAATTACCGAACGTAGCGATCAAATTGACCGGCGAGAATACGCTGTATGGGTCCTGTTTGCTTAAGAAAGCAAAGCGAGAGCCAACAAGTGTAAAAATAAGACGTATTCGCCGCTGTTGTTGTGCTTAAAGCTAGCGGTAGCTTTAGCGTTAGCCACAAGAGCAGCGGCGTCGGGTGACGTACACACACGTTTACAGTGACGTCATGACGTTGCTCTCTTGCCGGCTCCATGGCTGTCTCCGGTCGATGTGAAACCAACCGGTTCATAACTGGGATAAGGCTGTAACCAGTTTTGAACTGACCCCAACACCAGCCTGGAACTGACTCTTGGTTCATTTTGGTGTGAAAGGCCTATGAGTCACACAGGACAGGTGCTCACTGGAGGCCAGCTGCATCCAGGCGCAGATCTTGTAGACGCTGCCGGCGTTGCAGAAGAAGAAGAGGCTGAAGCAGACGATGCTGGCCACGATCAGCAGCATGGAGATGCCCACAAAGAACATGGCCGTCTTGAAGGCTCCGGACGGGATGGAGCTGAAGTCCAGCGGGCTCCCTTTGCACGTGAGCTCCGAGGTGAGCGCGTTCCCGATGCAGTAGTGGAAGAGGCCGAAGTAGCCGGCCTGCGGCGTGTGCACGCTATCCCCGATCCAGTACGGCTGGATGAACACCACCGTGGTGATGACGGCGAAGGTGATGGTGAAAACCGTCCACAGCACGCCCATGGCCCGGGCGTTACGCACGTAGTTGGTGTGGTAGATTTTGGCCGCTTCTTGAGCCGGGAGCATGATGGCGAGAGGGTGGACTTCTCAAGGTGGAATTAGAAGGGGGTAAAAAAATAAATAAAAATTGTTTAAAATAAAAATATCTGAACCTTTAAAAAGTGAACAGATAGCAGTATTAACTTTCCTGTAAAATAGCCTACGCCTGTTGCCACAGTCTGTGAATCCCTCTTTTCCAAGTGCTGGAGCAGGCTAAATATGACAAGAAGTGACTCCTAACATTAGGTTACAACTAGCACCACAGCAGCTAACTCTCCATACACTGACTTTCTGCTGGGTACCATAGCAGCAGTAAACGTCCTCCGGTGTGTTTAAAGCGATTGGCCCATTTGTCCCCTCTGCCTCAGAGTTTCCTCTCCTGATAATGAATGATTAATGGTCAAAAGATCTGCAGGCGAGAGAAACACAGTGGAGCCACTCCAGCTGGTGGCAAGCAAGGTTATTATCTCCCTTTCCCTTTTCACGAAGGGCATGGTGTTTAATCACTTCAAGTTGTATATATTCAATTGCAAAAGTTACATTAAATAATACACTTTTTTGAATTTGTCCTTTAATATAACATTGTATACAATTGAATTGCAATTCAGAGGCAAGAGATGTGGTGCCACAACTCCAGCCAAATTATATGAGGTGCTGTTTAGGCATGCACACAAACCACTTTCACCTTGCACAAACACTACCTTTCCCCAAATACACCGTCACAAGCTTTGTGTTTGAAAATACATTTTGAAATTCAACCAAAAGAAGGTGAGGCCTCAGCAGTCTTAGCTAAACACATTTAGTGACCCCGGAGTAGGATAATATTATTAATATTTCCTCATTTATTCTTTAACACAAATATTCTAGATAGATGGGGTTAGGGTTAGTTACGTTATGTTACTCCTTGAGATGGGAATTAGGGAACTAAGTCATTGCAGCTCGGCAAATGAAGAGACTGTGGTGTTCTGTATTATCTCCCCATATGTCTTACATTCTAACACTAGATGGAGCTATAGAGCTTTGGTATCACTACATTACTGATATGGTTGTGATGTTTCCTCACGTTAAGAGTGATGGAAGAAATATTCAGAATTTGATTTACTTATGCAGGTTCGGTTGCAAAACAAGATTTGAAATAGTTACACATTGAAGAGCTGCCTGAGAAATTATACTTAAGGATTGTATTATGAGGGAAAATGACTTGAGTAAAATGCCTAAATATTCCTCTTATCAAGTTCATAAATATCATTGGTTATGGAGAAAAAAATCACAATGTCTCACATCTGTTGCTTTTATATCGGCAACAATGAGTGATTATGTCGGACAAAAGGGTTCGAAAATTAAATGTTTTTCAGTCGTGTGAATTTCATAGGCAGCCAAAGTGTTGTGTTTTGTGTTCTGTGTTTGTTCCCCATACACTGCGACAGCACATGAATATATTTACATAGAGAAGTCCTTTCACGTGCCTCACTCGGACATATATGACCTTATGGTAGCTTACAGATCCTGATTAGCCAATACTTAAATCCACAAACTGCTGACTGAATGTCTTCTCAGAGCCACGATCCATATTTGTTTTTTCCAGAAGTGTGCCTGTGATGTTTGTGCAATCTTTTTAAGTTCATATTTTCTTTCCGACTGTTAATCTGGTACATGTAATGGGTTGATATATAGATCTGCAGTGGCATGTCTGCATGTTATGTGTGCATGTTGTGTGGGCACTAGCGTGTCAATGCACTTAGCTTTATTAAGTGATACCACCCCAGAGTGACAGTGAGGTTGTTTATAATCAAGTTATTCTGGATGGGCAATCCAATTTTCCCATACAGAATGGTGTGTGTGTGTGTGTGTGTGTGTGTGTGTGTGTGTGTGTGTGTGTGTGTGTGTGTGTGTGTGTGTGTGTGTGTGTGTGTGTGTGTGTGTGTGTGTGTGTGTGTGTGTGTGTGTGTGTGTGTGTGTGTGTGTGTGTGTCCTTGTGCGCTGCTTGTAGGCAAGAAAGAGCTTGAGATTTTATGATTTCCTTGCTCATGTGTGTTGTGTTGTGTTGTGTGGTATTGTGTGCGTGCATGTGTGCATGCCTGAGTTTGTCCCATGAATGCATAATGGGATCAAACATGTTGATGGCAGCTCTCTGAGTGGATAAATCAACTATAATGATCCATCACATTAAAAAGAGAGCAAATCATGTGCAAGCCCCCAATGACACTGGTCTGTTTACATGCAGTCGATGTAGATAGAAAAAAAAAAATTTTTACTTTACAGAAACACTCTTCTCTTCTAACAGAAACTGTGCACAGAATGGTTGGAAAAGAAAAAAGACTGTGTCCCAGTAAAAGTTATCTATAAGCCTCTTGCCCTATGGCTTCAAGGGGAATTCATGAGTATCTTCCATTTGGCCTAAAGTTGAAGATGTGTGGGATTAACCCTTTAAAGCCTCTTTGGGCCTAATTGCTCTGAGATGCTGTGAGAGCACAAAGAGTCTTTTCTGCCATTTCAGCATCTCTTCCTGTCCCTTTTCCGCCTGCCTTCTCCAGAGGCTGTTTCCATAGAAACAAGGTGCAGGATGCCCTCTGAGAGATGAAAGGGTATGGTGGTGATGGGGCAGGATGACGGAGAAGTTGAGCATGTGAAATAATTAGTTAATTACACTCATTTAATTGCAGTGCACTGTTATGAGTAGCCTGTGGTCCCACTTAAAATGGATTGAGTTTCAAATTATGATTAGATGTATTATTTCACAAAGTGGATTCTTTTTAAAATGTTTCACTCATGCATTCACGGTGTTTTGGGTAGGGCCTAATGTGATCCAACCTGAAATAATGTGTGTACACATTGTTGTCATGGGGGAAGCCGGTTAGTGGATCTGTGGGGGCTCAGATTTCACATATGGACCCTATTAGTCTTTTGTGAAAGTGTGAGTAGCCTCAAAGCATGCTACTACGAGGATTTGGGGCAGGCGACCAAATAGCTTCCTCTCCTTGTTGACCTCCTCCTCTTGCCCTGTGATGCAGCAGTAACTCAGTGAATGAGTGTCACTACTACCTCTCTGAAACACCCCGAGGCTGCAGCAGCCACTATGAGCCATCCTCCACCCTCCAACCTCCAGCCACCGCTCACTCGCTCACAGCCCAGCAGGAAGCACCAGAGCATGGGCAGGAACCGGGCAAAGTGTGGGTCAGCACGTGCCCTGGAGGATGAGAGCAGGAATGTAGGTCTCCTCTACAGGGGATCATATTAATGACTCGTTACCGATCGCTTATCACTGTACTATCCCTCGCTGAGTGTGTGTGTGAGAGTATGTGTAGTCTATGGTCTACACACATTCTCTTCTATGGGGACACATACAAGAATCCTCGTGGTATCCCATTTATTAATATGTTGAGCGCAAAATGTGACAAACCTGGGAGAAACAGTGATACAATATTAGTGAATTGATATTAAACTTCATTTTATCAAATTGTAATTGTGCTTCTTGTCGTAAGTGATACAACCTCTTAACTGAATGAATTGGTGTTAGGCCAACTGCAGGAAAAGGGCATGTATTCCATTCTTGTATATGTTGCTAATGAAAAGGCCACACCCAGCAGCTGGTCAGCTCAGTGTAGCATAAATAATGGAAATCAGGGGAAACATCCATCTTGACTTAGTCAGAGGGTAACAAAATATGCCTAAATGCACTTCTAAACTACACCCCAGTTATATCGAAGAGGGTCGGCTAAATAATAGAACCACCTCCTAGTGTAAGGCAATACAGTTTGACAGCACCACGAACCACATCCTCCAAAATGATCATGTTGACTCAAAACTTTTAAAACAACCTTAAACAGGAAATCATAACCTTCTTGAAGGTTGGGTTTATTGCAGGACTGTTGTATTAGACTGCATCAGATTTGAGATAGGTTATAAAGTGGTAGGATGGCCGACCAGTAACCATGAGGTCGCTGGTTCCATCCCCGGCACCGGACAGGAGGGTGTTATTTGTAAAATTAGTGGTGGTTGGTGTTACATGTACGGTGCCCACCATCTTTACCATTGTGTCCTTGAGCAAGACACCTAACCCCAAACTACTCGAGGGGTGCGGTAGTATGGCTGACCCTGCGCTCTGTCTCTTTTGTGACATTGGGACAGGGCCGGGCTAGCTGTTCCCACTTGTTTCCAGTCTTTATGCTAAGCTAAGCCAACAGGCCGAAACATTTGACAGACAGATATGAGATGGGTGTTTACATCAAACTCTTGGCAAGGAAACAAATAACTAATTCAGAAGTCATACATTGTGCATTGTAAATCAAAGATATTGTGGTATATGTCAATTTTAATATCACTCAGCTCGTAAAGCCGTGCTTTTACTAGGACTTGTGACAGGCGAGCTGTGGAGGGTGATGGGACAAAGCACTACGGGGGGTCTGGCACTGCCAAGAACTGGCAAGGACCTGCTCTCCTTTACCCCACTGCAGCTGACGCGCATAAATCTGAACCACATAAATCTGTCGCACACATGCAAAAGAAACGTGAGCGCACAGACACCATTTAACATCTGCGCACACACTTAAATTACACACACCTAGACTCTGCCATGTAGGCCTATTCCCATTGCCAAAGAAAAATGGAGGAAAGCAAACGTGAAACAACTGTGCATAATGACATTCAGGGGATCGCACCTCTTTCCCAGGCAGCCGGTGATTTCGCCCCAAAGTGCCTTTGCGTAATCCTGGCCAATTCAAACAGTTTTGTTACGGTAAAGAATGGGGGATTATTTGGTAGAGCTTCAAAGCCAAATATAGAAAAACGCCTGTGAGGGATTATAGAAACATCAAAGAATAAGGATGGAGAACACATTATGTGTGCAGTCTCATCTTCCATCTCCCTCTCTCTCTCTCTCTGCCTCCTTTCTCCTCTTTCACACTGTAAGAGGCAACGTGATGCCTTGAACACAGAGCATTCAGTGGCATTTAATGCATCTTACTTCTTTAATTTAATACACATGGGCTGATAGGCTATAGATGTTACACAACATAATGTAGGCCTTTATAGGGTAGCAATTTGGCAGTCGACGATGATCAGTGTCTCTTAAATCATTTTCCATCAAGTGTGGCAGTTATATACATTTTATTTCAAAATAATACATTCCAACGTTTGAAAAATAGCTTCATAAATATTGCGGTAGATTAAAGTTATGAGTCATCTTCTTCTTTTCAGGTCAGGGTGTATAATCACATCCATCCGTCAAGATTTATGACTGTGTGTGTGTGTGTGTGTGTTTTAATGTGTGTGTGTGTGTTGCTGGATAAAGAAAAAAGTGCCAAAATCCAAGTGGGAGAGTGAATTGCCAACTTCACCGTGACTGACAGATCCCCGGGGGCGGCAGTCGTGATTGTATTTGAACGCCTCTTATGTAATTAGGGTGCTGCTATTTTGACTACACGTAGCCCTAAATATAGGGATTATGCTGCAGTTTGGCAATTGCAATATTCAAATATCTTCAGGGCTTTATTTTGCACACATGTACGGTTACGAAATATGCTTTTTACACTGTAAAGTGCTGAGGAGGTGGTGGCGCACAGGGAACAAATCAAGAGTGGTTTTAAAAACTATAAACAGGCCTGAGGAATGAAAGGGACTTCTAACACATGCTTAGGATAACAGTGCAGTAATTATGAAACCGTTTGTCTGAATAGTGAGTGAGTGTTTGTGTGTTTTTCGATGTCCCAGTTGCAGGGCCCGGTGGCTGGGTCCCAGCAGATCTAGCAGGATTTTGGCTTTATCCCCATAACTGGAGGGTAATCTGGTGTGGAATCCAGCAATGCTTCCTGGGGGAACGTACTGTAGCCTGTGTGTGCAGCACTAACATCGCCACCTGGTCCCCGGGACAACACACACACACACACACACACACACACACACACACACACACACACACACACACACACACACACACACACACACACACACACACACACACACACACACACACACACATAAACAAACACACACAGAGAGAGTCATAAGCTCCTCTGCTCACACAAAATTGGTTTATAGTCCATGCAACCATTGGCAGCCGGAATGTGTTTCATTACATAAAAGTGATTGTCGTCTGTGGCTGTGCAGGGACCTTGTTCTGCATTTGGACACAGAAAACAATGTTTCTTGTTCAACACTGCACGGCTGGTTTAGTTGGTATCTCCGTGGTCATACGTAAAGTCGTATGTTTTTGGAGATGTGAAATATAGTCAACATAGCTGTGTCTGCGTTTGTGTTATGTTGGGAAATAACTGTGCAGACATGTCCGTCATTGGGAATCTGTTTGTCAGTTTTGGAGGTGACTCATTGATGACGGGGAGGATGAGGATTTGGAAAATTTGGATTTTCCTCAGCGCAGGATAGATTTGCATCCTGCCAGTATAGGTCCCTATGCAACTCTGCCAGCAACACTGACAGCAAGGCTATAGCTTCAATGGTCATGTGGTACACTTTGCATAGATTATTTAAAGTGTAGTCCAACAGAAAGCTGGCTGTATCAACATTGAGCAGTGAGTTAGACGAAACATAGGCCTAGGGTTTTATAGATGCAGCACAAAGAGAGAACAGTTTGTACAGAGAAATTGATCCCGAACAGTACAAAGCATCATGTCTGTTTGACTGAGAGAAAGGATTTTAATTTCCTCTTTTAAAGAAATATGACTCAGCAAGAGAGGGAAGTGAGCAGAGTGTAACTTCCCATCCAGAGCAAATGAACTCCATCTCATGCTAGAATAACATAATAACCTGTGCAATGCTTTCAACCTTTGACCTCAAGGTGTCAAAGGCTATGGCCCCTCCTTTCCGTCATGGGAACAGTCTCCCTCTGTTTATGGCAGTTTAACCATGAGTTTAACGGGCCTCAGATGTCGGTCTGCTCTAGGCTATAGGTTTCTAATCTCCACTGTGGGTGTGCTGCTGGGCGGGGTACGACGAGCCCGCGGATTTGCCTATCATGTTCAATAAAGGCGGGACTAAAACGACAGTTGGCCGAATTACGTGGCAATCAAATGCGATAATGCTGCTTTCAGGGACTCCTCGTATGATTGTGTTATCACATAAAGTGCAGTTAAATAAACAAAACAGCCCTTTGTTCCTCAGTTTATTTGACCTCTGTGCATGGATAGCAGTGGCGTGCACAGACGTTTTGGGGAGCAGGTGCTCAGTGCAAAAAAAGGGCACAATATATTCTATCGATGAATGACCAAATCATTTTAAGGTTACTTGTACAAAATCCCCCCCTGGCCTAATGACTTTTAATACCCAAAAACACATAGGGCCAGTTTCACAGACATGGATTAAGACTAGTCCTGGACAAAATGGAATTTTGAATGGAGTTTGTCCATTGAAAGTACAATTTAGTCCAGAACTAGGCTTAATCCATGTCTGCGAAACCGGCCCATAGTGTTTCCCAAAGGAATTTGGTAGACTGTGATTGGGACCCTGGCCCTTCTAGGGGGGTCCGGGGGAGCAGAAAAATTTGAACCTTTTAAAGTAAAATTCATCAATCTTGTGCACTTTGAGAAGAAAACTAAAGCTAAATCAGCTGCGTCCTATGTGAGCTATTTAGTACTATTTTCTGGAATAATTTGGAGACACAGAAGTACCCTTTTTTTTTTTAATAATCCCTTATCCCGAAGCTCATTCTTTCCTTGAAGTCTTCGTTAGGCCCCTGATCTCCTAAAACTACCAGGAGCGACCCAGGCCTGTCGCAAACTCCTCTGCTGTGGATGCAAAAAGGGGTGCAGTGGACATTGCCACTGTGGTGGACTGTGTTTTCAGAAATAATTATAAATGTGTTGATGGTTTTATTGTGATTTTATTCCCTGAATGCCAGATATGTTCGTATGTAGTTTAGCATATCTCATTCTTGTACAAGTAGAATTAGGCCAATTTTGTATGTTCAAATGATGTGTTTTGAGTGTTACCTTCAACTTTATGTGAGTAAAAGTTACTGCTTGCAAATGACCTTGCCTGGTACTTTCACTGTGGTAACTGTTTACGCTGTGTTCCAAATTATTATGCAAATTGGAATTAAGTGTCATAAACATTTAATTTTTTGTATTTCATTTAAACTCATGGATGGTATTGTGTTTCAGGGCGCTTTGGATCATTGAAATCAATCTCAGACACCTGTGATAATCAGTTTGCTAAGTAAGCCCAATCAAAGGAAATCTACTTAACAAGGACGTTCCACATTATTAAGCAGGCCTGCATGTTTCAAGCAATATGGGAAAGAAAAAGGATCTCTCTGCTGCCGAAAAGCGTCAAATAGTGCAATACCTTGGACAAGGTATGAAAACATTCGATATTTCACGAAAACTTAAATGTGATCATCATGCTGTGAAGAGATTTGTGGCTGATTCAGAGCACAGACGGGTTCGTTCGGATAAAGGTAATATGAGGAAGGTTTCTGCCAGACAAATTCATCGGAATAGGAGAGCAGCTGCTAAAATGCCATCATAAAGCAGCAGACAGGTATTTGAAGCTTCTGGTGCCTCTGGAGTCCCGCAAACCTCAAGGTGTAGGATCCAGAAGTTTGCAGTTGTGCATAAACCTACTATTCGGCCACCCCTAAACAATGATCACAAGCTGAAACAGTTGCAGTGGGCTCAGGAATACATGAAGACTCATCTTCAAACAGTCGTGTTTACTGATGAGTGCCGTGCAACCCTGGATGGTCCGGATGGATGGAGTAGTGGATGGTTGGTGAATGGCCACAATGTCCCAACAAGGCTGCGATGGCAGACAGGAGGTGGCGGAGTCATATTTTGGGCCGGAATCATGGGGAGAGAGCTGGTTGGCACCTTCAGGGTCCGTGACGGTGTGAAAATGACCTCGGCAAAGTATGTAGAATTTCTGACTGACCACTTTCTTCCGTGGTACAAAAAGAAGAACCGTGACTTCCGTAGTAAAATCATCGTCATGCATGACAATGCACCATCTCATGCAGCAAAGAATACCTCTGTGTCATTGGCTGCTATGGGCATAAAAGGAGAGAAACTCATGGTGTGGCCGTGGCCCCCATCTTCCCCTGACCTCAACCCTATTGAGAACCTTTGGAGCATCCTCAAGCAAAAGATCTATGAGGTTGGGAGGCAGTTCACATCAAAACAGCAGCTATGGGAGGCTATTCTGGCATCCTGCAAAGATATTCAAGCAGAAACTCTCCAAAAACTCACAAGTTCAATGGATGCAAGAATTGTGAAGGTGATATCAAAGAAGGGGTCCTATGTTAACATGTAACTTGGCCTGTTAAGATGCTTTTGATTGAAATAGCTTTTGATTTCACTAAATATGACCTCCTAATGCTGCAAATTCAACAAATGACCGTTTTTAGTTGTTTACAACCTATAAAATGTTTTGAAACTCTCTTGTGCATAATAATTTGGAACAGTGCATTTGGAGTTTTTTATTTTTGAAAAAAATACTTTTATTATTGGGAGGTTTGTTCAATAAAATTTGAAATATACTCTAACGGTTGATGACTTGAAAATTATACTGACTGTGATTTGCATCGACTATTTAGGAAAATCTGGGAAAATCTCATTTGCATTATAATTTGGAACGCAGTGTATATCACTTAGCTCCTACGGAACCTAGAGCAATGTTGACTTACTCAGAGTGGGTTACATGGATAAAATAGCAATTACATCACTCAAACAGGCTAAAGTGATGTATTGGTCAGGCTTTGAAATAGATATTTACTTGTAAGCATATAAGGTCTGCACACAACTCATGAACTGATTATGTAATTCATGAAAATAAGCTTGACTCTGCTAATATTTGAAGGTTTTACCATAATTTTGTTCCCTGAATGCCATATATATGAAGTTGGGTACTTTCTAGCATGTTTTAAATAGCACCACTGCTTTTTTCATCCTTAAAAATGTAGGATTAGACACCATAATCAAGATCCTAGGTGCTATACAACCCAAGCTACCGATACTATAACAGCCAATGGCAACCATGGGAGAAATTGTCGATGGCCCTATAGCCAAACATCTTCCTTAGGGCATGTTCTAACAGTGTGCCAAAGCTCATGTTTGTATAAAAAAAGCTCAATTCCTTCATATATTGCACCTATCTGCTGGACTAATAAAGAGATGTAGTACTTCTTCGTCTTCCAACAGGTGCATTTCCCTAGGACACTTTAAACTATAAAAACACATAGGCCTATGGCCTTTAACTTTTTCCGTTCTGTGCTACTGCACATGGAGATGCAACAAGACGGCCTGACCTGCTCCTAGGCTATTCCACGGAAGTTGAGCTTTTGACACTCCTAAGTGTTTTTTTTTTCATGTAGGCCTATCTAATATGTTGTTTATTATTGTATCTTGTACAGCATTTCAACTGATGTTGTTTTTAAATGTGCTATAGAAATAGGCCTACATCTGACTTAGACCTTTGACTTTGGAATAAAATAAACAACACCTTTTCATTTTCAAGTGATTTTTCACAAGGCTATTTAAAACATATGCAGATATTATATTTCATTTCAAATCTGTTCTGAAAAAAATAATACTTATTCTACCTATGCCATTACAGTAGGCTATGTGCCCATAGGCTAGACCAGGCTATTTGTTTTGGGGATGTTTTGCATACTAACTCATCAGCTGAGGCCAGCATTGTGTCTTTTAGAATCAGTTAATAATCTGAATAACAAGTTGAGTGAGGCAAATTGATATTATTTACCATTTTCCCTACTATTTTATTTGTGGGAGGGAACTGCGAAGTATTGATTTTGGATAGGCATGAACGCTCCAATAGGCGACACCAATATTTCCGACATCCCCTGAAGGCAGCATTTGCCCCTCCAGTTTACAGCCTCAGCGCTCAGTCAACGTGATCTCGTCTCTCTCAGAGCAGAGCAGGCAGCGGTGTGCTTTCTGAGGAGCGCTCAGTCATCTGCTTCTCATACACACACCACACGCTCTTCAAACAGGATGTAGCGACCTGGACAGACCGCGGAAAGATAGAAAAAAGAAGCGGGTGAAACACTGCGATGTCACTAAACACCGGCGAGCCAGAAATGAGCGCCACGGCGGAGGGGAAGCAGACAGGAGGAGTCCCGAGGAGGCAGCTCACCACCCGCAGGTCTTGACGGCTGCTCCCGCTGACCTGAGACACCCAGAGCCGCCGCAGCAGCACCACTGAAAACCCCCCAACACAGAGCCGAAATACAACACATCTCTTCGGCAGACCTCGAAAGCGATCATGGCGAGCCAGGGTGACTGCTCCGTGAAGGTTGCATTGAGGTAAGTGTCCGACGCCTGTCTGCTGGTAATCTGCAGACCTTAGCAGGTCTACCACATTGTCTGTGTCTGTGTCTCCTGGCGACCAATGAAATGCGTCCTTCACACCTTTTAGTCTTATTTGTTTTACCCCAGATTCATTGCTTTCTCGGTTCATTGTGAGATACAGTTGGTTATACAGCTGCAGAAGAGACCTTGTCTTGTTGGAAACATGGGGTGGTGTTCTACACAGTATTGATAAGGCAAAGCATGTGCCTGCACCACGCTATCTCCGCATGATTGTGTGTTCATGTAGCCTAGGGGTGGCATAAGTTCTCTACAGCTTTAGTCCGTTCCTTGTGAAGCAGCGGATTTTATTCAGCATTTAACATAGCGTGAGGTGACAAGGGCAGCTGCAGGTGCAGAGAGGAGAATGGGCGTTTCACTCCAAAGCAATTTTTTTAAATATTATTATCCCCTCATGCAACTGACTAGGCCTACCTGCAGTCTCACCCCAACCTGAACTCCTCACGTTTTATTTTTTTAGATGATCAGGAATCGAGCACAAAGAGATGCTCTCCTTTCAGATCTGTGTCATTCCACTGCCTTTGTTGGAAATGCATCCAAAAGCTTAAGCAACACAGCAGCCAATTGGATTGGTATCAGGGAGGTATTAGCATCCAATCGATTGTGCGTGCCAGGACATAATGCTGATTTAAGTAGATCATAAATGTGCATTGCGATGGCACTGAGGGGCCTCTGAAACCGGAAGGCATGACTTGTGTGTGATTGGCGCTGCGCCTGTAAGCATGCTCATTTTGCAGTGTGTGTGTGGTGCTTAGGCGTTGGTCTGACATACCGAATGCCCTTTAACTCAGACCCTCCCAGAAGCAGTCATATCAGCTAATGGATACCACCCAGTCTCACTTAAGAGTCCTATTGAAAACAATGGCATCCTTTTATCCTGTCTTATTGTGCAAATGTAACGTGACTGCAGCAAAGTAACAGCTTAAATGTAACTATTCTTCAGCAAAGACCCCTTTGAGGTCCTCCAACCCCAGTTTGGGAAGCGTTGATTGAACTTAGTGGGGGTTGAGGTTTGGGGGGGTTGGCTCTTAAGAGGAACCTTACAACCGATGAGCCCCCCCCCCCCTTCCCCCCAGGGGACGTTTCAGAGTCACTTGTCAATCAGCTGTGAGTGAATCTCCTTTGTGCCTGTGTACAGCCAGGACAGGAACAGGAAGTGGGGTGGGTGGTGCTGTCAGCAAAACAAAGAGGTAAAAAAAAAGTAGGTGAGAAAAGGAGAGGCACAGAGACAGCTGGTGGCTGCTGCTCAATGAGGTTATTGATTAGAAAGTCTGGAGGGCCTGTCAACTGAATGAGAGAAGGTGACATACATCTTTACGCACACCGCATGTCTTGTAGGCCTGTGTGTTCAGGTGTCTCTATATCTTGTTCGACAATGCAATGTTGACACGATCAGCAGCAGCAGCAGTGTGTGTGTGTGAGAGCATATTTTCATTGTTCTCACCTACTGAATCTGCAGAGAAAATGGTCAAATCAACACAGAGAGCAATCTCATCACAACAGCACCTTCAAGTTAGTTTTATTAGAGAGAACTCCCCTTTGTAATTAAACCGTCTGTGTAATTACACGACTATGCTGGTGGGCGAGCTAAGTGATCTGTGCATTCAGGCTACACGCTGTGCCACCAAAAAGTTTCTTGTGTGTTTGACAGGAAATGGGACGCCCACAAATAAACACGCCATGCGGAGAAGGATAACTTCCTGCCGTAGAGAGTCGACTGCCGATGATTACATTTCTTTTTTTTCTTCTCTTCCATGAGAAAAAGTCGGCCGCTGATAAGAGAGGATGTTTAATTGCTCCCATGCTGCGCAGCCCTCGGGCACGCCGCATTGAGCTGAGGCCTCTGTGTTTTGGAGGGCAATGAGGTTGTGTTGAGGACACACACACACACACACACACACACACACACACACACACACACACACACACACACACACACACACACACACACACACACACACACACACACACACACACACACACACACACACACACACACACACACACACACAGTCTCAGTAGCCATCATCCATTTCCTGAATGTCTGCACTGCCTTCCCCAGACAATGTCCTTTCAACCAGTGCTGTGACCTACAAACCTGCATTCAGACCTTACTGCCGGAGGTTGATAACACAGACACACACTGCATTGCAGTCAGGTCAAACAAGATGCACGTAAGGTCACTCCCTGCATAAGTAGCCGTCGTTAAATTGCTTTGGGCTCAGACGTTTCCTCTTTTATACAGCTGCTTTCACTTACAACATGAGCTTGGTCGGATGCAAACCTGCTATAAGGACGAGAAAACTCCCACATCTCATCATTCTCTCCCATTAAAACCTTCACACGCAGACATGTGTGGAGTGTGCCACCTCCTCCACTCGTTTTATCTTGCGTTGAGGGCTGCGTTTGCCCCAGATTGACGGCTTTATGTCCGCCTGGCTCTGGGCGTGCATTTGCTAATATAAATGTCAATAATTCAGCTTTTGTGTGTATGCATGTACGCCGGGTGAAAGTTGACATGTGAGCTACGAGCGGTGTGTGTGTATTTCCATTTTGCATATGGATCTCTTTCTCTCTCTCTTGCTGTTTCTCTCTCTGCACCTCTGCCTCTTACTCATACAGACAGACGAGCGACTCTCGCCTTCCGCCAAACTGCCTCGTCAGCGTCGACCACTGTGTATAAATAGACACAAAGACAAAGCTGCTTTAGTGCTGTTGTGTGATCTTTGACCTTGTGACTATACTGCCGCTTGATGTTCTCACCTTAACACACTCCCCTGCCAGGCTTTCCCTCTCTGTGGCGATCTCTTGTGTCTGTCGCCAATAAAATGAACCGAGGAATCATTTTTCATCGATCCCCCCCCCCCCCCCCCCCCCCCCCAGGTCCTGTGTTGTCATGCGCTTGTGGTTTAGGATGATAACAGCAACATAAAGCTGATTCGTCTGCCAATAGAGCACAGAATACTCAGTGTTCGTTCAGACCACACGTGGAAAAAACCGAGGTGTTCTGGACAGTTATGACGCTGAGCATTTTGGCTGTAAGGCGATGGGAGCTCAGCTGAGAGAAAGGAGCATCTTCGATCTCTCTGGTCCTCTGACAAACGTTTTTTTATCAACCAGTCCAACACTAAAGTTTCAGCCTCAGACATTTGCCACCACGTGACCAAAACAAAGATTTTCGAAACAACATGGGGAGTGGTGGAATACAACTGCGGAAGAGGCCCCTCACAGCTGATACACAAAGGCTTTAAATGGCCGTTAAAAAAAAGAAAAAAGAAGGTGGCGTTTTGTTGTTGGACTTATGTCCTGTGTAGGCTACCAGTCTCGCCTGCTTCCTGTGTGTGCTAGCTGTCGGCCACACAGGCTCTGTCTGCTTTACACACCTCTCCCTTGGGGGTTTGCCTTTTACAAATGCTGGTGGGAAAATGTGCGTGTGTTTGTTTGTGCGATTGGGGTATATCGGCCTATAGAATGTACTCGTCACACATGGTGATGCTGCAATGTAATCTCCTCCTGACCACATTCATTACACTATGTCTCAACATTCAGACCCGACCTCTACCCCCCCTCTGCCTATAGCAGATTCACAGTGCAGGAAAGTGAAAGCAGGTTGGCTTTGTTGATGGGAGTCGACTACTGCAGTTGCTTCCAATCAGCAATTTGGCCTCAACCGAGGAAAGAGGAGCAGGAAACATGACAGAGCACACGCCCAGGTTGGCCGTCCACAGCCGTGCATCACTTCCTCCTCACGCTGGCCTGCCGGTCACATGACTGTTTGTATTGTTGCCCTTCAGACCTTTTAGACTTCACACTTCTGTGTCAATGAATGTAGCTGCCAGAGTCCTCAAGAAACCTCCGGCGTGACATTTGAAAGTTGAAGGGAACATTATGTGGGCCCATGTTTAGACCAAATGACTGATGTGCATTTCAGGACAGTAATGGGCTTAGAAAAGAGTGAGAGTGTTTAGTTCATCCCCTGTTTTCTACCAGCAATCACTGTTGCGTAATCAGGCTCTATAGGCTCATTGAGACACAGACTGTGACGAGAGCTGAAAGAGGTTTGCTGCAGGACACAGAGGTTAGGGAGGTCTGCTCAGCTCCCTTTCATAATTCAGGTTTTTCCAAACAACACAAACGTGACACACAGTGACAACACAGCTGTTTGCCATTTCTACTGAGATGAGCCTATATCAGTAAAAGGGTGGTGCTTCTTTGCTGAGTGTATTGATCCTGATAGGGTGTAATGTATCTCAACAGAAGCTTAGTGTATTTAAATCAAAAGATCAGTCGAATGGGGGAGCTGGCATGGGGCTTTGGCAATAAACTCAGTGGTGCAACTGCTCCATTGATGAACTTCTCCCTGTCAAGTGCATCAGCAGTCCCAAATGGTGTGCTGCTGTTGCAGAATGACTTCCTGTAAAGCTGCCGTTGGACTATCCAGACTTCCTGTTCACTTCCTGCTTTGTGAGCCTCTGATGAGTTTGCTGAAATGATTCAGTTATAAGCCCAATCCTCGGTGAGAGTGTTGACCTGAAAGAAAAAAAGCCTCTGTGTCATTTTGTTTACGAACCCGCAAGCAATCAGTCAAATGCTCTATAGCCTGAGAGGTAAAATCAGTTGAACCCATTATCTGTTCTTTTTTGACAACAAAAAGGCCTGTTGTTTCTGGCCAAGAAATGGAAAATGCAGTGATCCAAGAGCGTGCTAAGCGACAACACACAATCTCAGACTTCCTTCTGAATGTTTGCCTCATCCTTTTTTTACTTTTTCTCTCTCGCTCAAGCTTGTCTGCACTTTGAGCAAAATAAAGCTTGACACTGTGACCAAAATGCTGGAATTTCACCAGCTCCCCCCCCCCCCCCCTTCCACCTCCAAATCGCCCACTCTTGCACTTGCACGTGCACACATACACACACACAGACACCAAAAACACACACACATACAAATACTCATACACACACACACACACACACACACACACACACACACACACACACACACACACACACACACACACACACACACACACACACACACACACACACACACACACACACACACACACACACACACACACACACACACACACACACACACACACACACTGTATTTATTTGAATTCATCTATTTGAATTCAGTGAGGGGATGAAAGGCCCTTCAGTCTGAACATTTGCATTTTCCTGTTATCAGGGTCTCATCATAAGTCAGCTGGAGTTGGCCTTCTAAACATGAGTTATAATTCATGGTGCTTGGACACAGAGAAAGTATTTTTACACAGAATAGGACCAATTTCATCATTCTTTAGCATTTTGGTCAGAGTTAAATACATTTCTGTGGTTCGCATAGTTTGATAAACCATGTATCCTATGTGTGTGTGTTGACATTGTAGTGGTCACTTAGAAATGTGTGTGTGTGTGTGTGTGTTGGAGGGGGGCTGAGGCATAGCAGAGGCCCTTTTTTAAACAGAGCACCTCTCGGGAGAGCACAGAGGACACAGTGTGAATGAGTCTGATGTCACTGCAGGTCTTTGTGCTCTGTGCTGAGCTTGCACTCACACACGCGCACTGATAAAGACACACTGGCCCAAGGGCAGAGAAATCAGAGGGTGAATGGGGATGAAAAAGAAGAAGTACAGGCTATGTTTTCAGAAGGGCCCCGGTAGATGGGAAGCGGGGAAAGAAAGTCAGTTTCTGATGTCGCCCTTGTTTTATAAACTGCTTGCTTCCTGCAATTCAACACATAACAAATGCAGAGAAGAATTCAAAGAGGTAAAGAGACAGAAGAAGGGGTGGGCGGGTGGATGGGTCTGGGGGTGGACATGGGAGTGAGGAGAAAAAGGAGCAAGCGTGTCCTCGGTTGTCAAAAGGGCTACTGTAGCGTGCAAATGTGCCCTCTCTTAGCCCAACATCCAATCACTTTGTGTGTGGTGTGCGTGCATGCGTGCGTGTGTACGTGTGTGTGTGTGTGCATGGGTGCGTACGAGCGTCTGTGTGTGTGTATGAATAATTTGGGCACAGCTGCATGTGCTTGACATATTCCCGCGGAGGGAGGAAGAGGCAGAGAGACGGAGGCCCTCAGGTGTTGTGTCTAGACTGCACAGAGTCAATCTACTTCTCTGTATCAATGTTGAATGCTCTTTTCTAAACAATCCAAAGTTATATTCTCTTCTGCTTTTTTTTAGAACTAGAAATTTAACATGACCAGTAAGCAGTTGATAGGAGTGTTAAATTCAATACTTCCCCTTCCTCCTTTACGGTCTTATAACTCATTTGATCTGTGTTGTGCTTATTTGGAAATGTATTGAAAAAACACATCCACACAGGTCTTACTCAGCCTGCCGCTCAAATGTCTAATGAAGCGTTGCACACTGTAAGCAGGTCAGCAGTCGGTGTGCTCTTTCTGCCTCTGTGTGTATCTGAAATTGGATAAATTCATATTCATAAAGTTTTTTTTTCATCTGAGTTACATTTAACTGAATACACTTTAGACTCTGTTGTGCCTTTCCTGGGCAAGGAAATAGGATTAATGCTCTGTGAGGAAGTGTAGATATTATGGACTAAGACAAAAGATGTGTTTGTGTGTATGTTTTCAGTAGAGCTAATGCCACTGCCGGCTGTGAAGATATGAAGATGTGTGTGTGTGTGTGTGTGTGTGTCTGACCAGCTGGCCTATAATCACCTTCAGTGCTAAGTAGCTTAATCGCTGCTGGACATGCCTCTGAGTTTGTTTTGTGTTGTTGTGTGTGAATGGAGAGAGATGACAGCAGTGTGTGTGAGGCTTTAAAAACGGCAGAATTCAGCACAAAATAACAACCGATGAACTGAAATTCAACATACATTTACATTTTTTGCAACCCTTAATGACTAAACACCTGCAAAACCACTGACATACCCCTCAGACTTAGCTAGCTGTACATTGACTTTAGTGCTTAAATATTTAGCATACCAACACTCTAAACTAAAATGGTTACCACGATAACATTATACTTGCTGAACATTATAACTACAGCTTAAAGGTGAAGTGAGCGGTTTATTTATATTAATATAAGTGTTAAATCGCTCTTTAGTCATACAGTAATCACTTACACGATGTACGGGTTTCATAAAGCCAATCTCTTAGTCAGCTGCTCTGCATGTAATAAGCAATTAAACTATATGTAGTATCCCAAAATGTTATCCAATCACAAGAGAGAACGCTACAAACCGACACCCGTCCGCACCCGTTTCACTCATGGCCTCACTGCCGGTGCACTTCAGAGCGACACATGGGTGAATGTTTATGCGCCTACAATGGCGGAGCAGGTACAAATCCTTCCCAATGTCTGTTTTGATGGTTTTTATCATGTTTTATCACACTTATGGATCTGAGATGATGCTATATAACTTGCTGCTCGAAGTCCTCAGTGTATTAATGTGGTGACGTAGGGACGAGCGAGGGGACTGCTAACTGCAGTAACTGACAGGAAGTTAGCTAAAAGAACCATTCCTCTTACAGCTCCTTTTAATGTTGTCATTGTGAGCATGTTAGCATGCTGAAGTTAGCATTAGCTCAAAAGTGCTGCTTGCGGAGTAGGTAGGTGGTTGACTCATGCTTTCTTCAAAAATGAATTACTCAAAATTGAGAATTTAGTTTTTCATTGCCACAACAAGAAATAGAACATTGTAGAACACTGGCTAGGCTGTTCTCAGTAAAATATACACTTTTGGCTAATCCAGCGTGGCAAAGGAAGCTAATTTCCCAATGAACATCACACATGTAATGAGGAGGTCAGCCCCATGTCAGCAGGTTTTTCTCATGTCAACTCATTACTATGTCATGTGGTTCTGATAATTAGCACAGTGCATTTAACTTGTGAATTGTTTAGACTGGTTCAGGAAGTGTCTTTAGTGGTCATAAAAGCAATTAGTGGAAGAAAAGTGCCTGGAAATACCCAGAAGGTTAAGAGTCATTAAGAAATATTCACAGGTTGTGTAGCCAACTCTTTGCAACCACACAGAAATACAGATAAGTGGAAAAAATAGATACCTGAGCAAATCCATACAAAATATCACTTATATGAACTTTAACTCTGAAACCTCCAGGAAGCAAATTCAGACAACTTAAATTCTGCCCAGATAGGAAAGTAGGATATGCTAGCCTAAAACACCCTTTGTGGTATTAAAGTAACATTAGCCCAATTTAGCTCATTATCTTGCCTGCTTCAACGTTTATTAGAAAGAAAAAAAATGTTTTTGTAATTCCTTGGTCATAGCCCATTTTCTACATTTCTGCATGGACTTGCAAGTAGACTACATGTGTATGTGCATGTCCCTGACGGATGAGCTAGTTGGCTACGCTCACATACCTACAGTCAGACAAACGGCCAGACGCGATGGCTGGCTGCATTAGCACTCATGCTAAACACTGTATGACAGAGTGGGAGGCTGGGGCTGCTTACCAGCACGCCAGGGAGGTGGACAGACAAACAGAGTCATGGTAGCATTTTGCAGCTCAGCA
Organism: Ammodytes marinus; assembly: GCF_949987685.1. Lineage (NCBI taxonomy): Eukaryota > Metazoa > Chordata > Actinopteri > Uranoscopiformes > Ammodytidae > Ammodytes > Ammodytes marinus. Next base: position 28,417,851 of record NC_137233.1, read on the forward strand.
GCGTGTGTATACTGTCTGTGTGGGGGGAAAAAAGGTGTACACAGCTACAGGTTTCGGTAGCTGTATGTCATTTGACTTACAACATTTTTATACTCTTGAAATATGCCACCAGAGCAAACAAATAATGTGTGATCCCTGGTATCTTTTTTGCACGTTTGTGGGTGCTGCAGTTTGTGTATTTTGTAAGTCTCTCAAGGCTTGTCCATCTAAACTATCAGATAACTTGCTTTTTCCGGAAGAGGGGCACTAAACCCAGGATAATTGAAAGCCAAATGTGAACAAAACCACATTGGCTCTATTAGGGACTGCTTCCTGTTGCCACTTTCCTTTTGATCTTTTTTTATGAACTCCCTACCGGCTCTCCCAAGTGCCCCCACCATAATAAGTGCCACACTGGATCATAGTGTTGTATGGTCTGTTAGTTGAGTGTATCCCTAACACACTCCAGATTATACATATTCACATGGTGGCCCTTCATGAAAATATGGTGAATTGTGGTTATGGTGTGGTGCAGCACTTTATCTAAAATGGATTCAGAATCCATAAAACAACACAAATGTTATTCTGATGGCCGATGCTGGTTGAAGTTAATTGGCATAGAGCGTAAATAGGCTAGCAGCACCCCCCCTGACCTTGCCAAGGCCGTCTGTCATGAAATTGTAGTAAAGGAAGCTAATTTGATTCTTTCGCATGTCTCCACCTCCCCCCATGGAGCAGCAGACAGATCAGACGAGGGGGGGTGAGGAAGTGGGGTGGGGATTGACCCAGAATCGTCTCCGATCATGCAGACTGATTTGTCCTCGTACCAATGAGAGATGCTCATCTGAACTTGAGTGATGGTTACTAGTCTTTCACAGTGGTGAGCAGTTAGTTAGTTTCTTACTGTGTGGCACAGTTTACTTACACGTTGTGATGATCACTATGCTCAGAATACATTTCAATTGCACTGGTTTTACAGTGAGTAATCCAATAATACCTCAGTTAGTGCACTATTATCTATTTGAAATAGTGTTTATATTTTTGTATTCAGGCAAATTAACAATCTCCGACTGTCTAACCCTACATTTCTCTTACTGTGATGTCACAGTAAGAGAAATGTAGGGTTAGACAGTGAGACCATAAATCTGCCTTTTCTCAGGCTAGGATGAACCAATTTCAATTTTATTTGCACATGTATACTACATAGGATCTCAGAATTCAATACACCTTCATATTCCCACCGGTGAAGTAGGCCTTTAAGTAGGAGGCGTGTGAAAAACCTGAGGGCAGGTACACCCAGACAGCAAATACATCTAATCTACTATGGCTCAGTTTTTAAAGCCTAGAGACAAACGTTTGTTGTATGTATCCCAGTTTCACGCGTAGCCTCACTGAGCTTCCCACAAAGCCCTGTCCCACTTTACCTGATGTTATCAGCATGAAAATGTGACATCTGAGACCCTGGAGTGTCCTGCAGTGTCCTACAGAAACCCACTCTGAATTCTCGTCTTCGACTCCTCACTCTTTTCACTGTGCTGGTTTGTTGTCACCATACATGTAGGTTGATCTCTCTTGTCATTGAAGAGACAATAAAGGAGAAGAAAGCACTGAGGCCACAGTCGTGTATTGAGACAAACCTTAAACTCACGATAAAAGTCGATACATTCTAAAAACGGAGATGGTGAGGGGGGTTACAGCTCAGTTGAGAGTTCGATCTTTGTTGAACAGCTGACCTAGCCCTTTACACACAATGTAGGACAGCCCTGTCCTCCAAGTCTGGCTCAGTTAATGTTAACGTCGATGAACCAATTTGCTCATTTGTGCTCCAGCGCATGCTAGCACAACCAGTCAAACCAATGAGCACAGTGCATGTGAGCTCTGATCTCCCATATCCCCCTGTTACCAATCGGCAGCATTGCCTCGAGCTACAGGGCCTGCCGTTCTGCGAGGTTAGCTCGATAGATAAGGTCAATACAAAGGCTATGAACAGGGGCTCGCATGTATTGTATGTCTGAGTTTGCCGGTGAATGGACTGCTAGTCCAGCATCGGATAAGGGTGTGAAAAGGCCTTTTTCAGCCTAATCCAGGAAGTGGAGAATACCCTCAATAGATGGAGTGGTTGTTTTTATGTGTTTGTTTTCAACTATTGTTCTCCATGCTACTACAATATACTTTTCATTGTTTCATTGGACAAACACCAATTTAATGGATAGGAAACTTGATGGCATTGGTATTTCTTTTAGGACGTGGAGTGTAGTTTAAACAAATTATTTCAGTAGGGCTGCCACCAACGTCTTCTTTCATTACTGATTCATGTCTAAATTATTTTTGATTAACTGATTAATCACTTGTGTGTCTGTATCAGAAATGAATGAATAATACCCATGATTTTCACCAAGCCCAACATCACACTTGTACATTCAGTGCTTATATATTGTCCCCGTAATGATAATACATCATCACATCTGCGAAATGTGGTGCCTGCTGATGTCTGCCATCGGGTCTACAAAACTGAAACTGGTGAATGCTTGACTTGAGAAATTACTTATCAAAGTAGTTTACGATTGTCTATCTGTGGATCTACTTATCGTCCAAATAAAAGAATATGTGTGGATGATGCCCCACATTATGTAATTTTCTTACCCAGAGTATGTTGTCATAAGAGTGGCCTTTTGGACATGTTTAAAAATTGCACCAGGCATGCCGCTCTGGGAGAATCAGCACATGTAGGTGAAAGACAGTTTCCACATGGGAGCTGCAGAAAGTGTCCACTCAGCGGCTGCCTGCCACCACCTGGGCAAGCCAGCTGTCCACGCCAAGCGCCCACCTCTTGTGACGACTGTCCCACTTCCCTCTGCACACACATGCTTATAATGGGCCTGTCCCCTTCATTCACTTAATGCATCACTGCCTCGATTTGTCCAAGTGTTCCTCATTAGTGTATTCTCTTCCAGTGCCGCCACCTGAGCCTGCTGTTTACTCTCTGAACCCAGCTGCCTTTATGTCCACTAGTCCCTCTCTTTATTAAAAAAAAAATCCTGTTCAAGGTTCGCCGAATGCCATTTCTCAACCATCATTCACTTGTATTTGATTTCAGATTATGTTATTCATATAGCTAACATGACCTTGGCAGGGACAAGGCACTGTGAGGTGCCAATTACTTATTTTCTGCCATCTTCTTGTGTGTGTGTGTGTGTGTGTGTGTGTGTGTGTGTGTGTGTGTGTGTGTGTGTGTGTGTGTGTGTGTGTGTGTGTGTGTGTGTGTGTGTGTGTGTGTGTGTGTGTGTGTGTGTGTGTGTGTGTGTGTGTGTGTGTGTGTGTGTGTGTGTGTGTGTGTGTGTGTGTGTGTGTGTGTGTGTGTGTGTGTGTGTGTGTCTGTACGTGTGTCTGTACGTGTGTCTGGCTACCAGCCTGTTAGCCTGCTGTGAAGTCGGGCCCGTGTGGAGAATTGGAGAGACGGAGAGTGAGAAACAGATTTTGTAATGAATGGCCTTATTCCATAACCCATTATGGGAGCGGCGTGTGTGTTGTTTTTTCACTAAATACACAGAATACTTAACTGATTACTGTAAGAGCATTGCAATCAACAATCGGGGAGAAGGTGTCTTTGCTGGATTGTGGTGTTGCGAGTGGCAGAGAGTTTGGAGAGTAGATTGGAGAGAGAGAGAGACAGTTGATGGTTTTATGTGCGGAATCGCTGTAAAGCTGATCCAGGAAATCAATGGGAGCACTGATTAAATGGGCCGCTGGACAAAAATGCCTACTGTAGCTCAATAATCAGAAATGGTGCCTTTCAGCTACATTGTGGTGCTCGTGCCTATAAAGGGTCCCACAGTAACTCTTTGATGAGTAGGCTTGAAGTAATGAAAGCTGTAAGATATGAGAAGCTCTTCGTTAGTACAGAATTTATTTGGGTCAGGGACTTGTGTGCTGAAGAGGAATTGTAATTGGAAATCTAATTAGTCGACAACTGCATCGACTAATTGGGATGCAAAACACTGTTTACTTTAAATATTCATTAAAATGGTCATTATTTTTTATTATTATATATTATTATCCATTATTGTGAATACATAAACATCTTTTTTAGATGTGCTAGAACATGCTAGAATGGTTGAATGGTTGATATGTTTGTTTTTCGCCTTGGTCCAGACTGAAGATAGATTTCCCTGCATATCATTATTGAGATACAGTAAAACATTCTGTAAACAGCACACCAAAGATCGGATTCAAAGCTTTCTTGTGAACTAATTAATTGGGCAATCCAATGATCAGTTGAGCTTGAAACAAATTTACACATTTATTATTGCCTCTTCTGTTCCTTTTATTAAACTTTTTTTCCCCCAGTTTTGACCTTAGCAGCCACTGGTCTGCCTGGCCTCCATCCATCCCTTCACCTCAGGGGGCTTCTCTCATTTCATTTCGCGGTCACTGATATGCCCAGAGCGCACGGCCCAAAATGGGTTGAGCCAATTTCCTGAGTTCCCAGGGCTTTTCATGTCAAACATTCGACCATCTTCATGCATTGCCATTGTATCTCCGCCTGTCTTATGATCTTGTTCTCATTCTTCCCTTCGAATGTTCCGTTGTTCCCTCTCTCCTCCTGTTTTGTTTGACTCTTTAAAGACGTTTGAACAATAAATGGTCAGATAAGTGTGAGAGGAGTTTTTATCAGGTGTACAGTCAGTGTGACAAAGGCTGTTATCAAGTGTTGTCGGGACGCTTCCCAAATACACCCTCACGCTCACACTTTCCACAGAGATACAAGGAATATGAAGGAATAACACACATGCCTGTTGAATTGAACTGTTGACTCCAAAATGATGTCAACTCAGTTCCCATGTACTTCAAGCTCCCTGGCTTGTTATACTTTAACATAAGATGCTAGTTGCTACAAGGCAATATAATAAAGGAGTGTCTGCTGATTGGTCCAAGATGCTCACATGGTTTGAGTCTGGCCATGGACCTTTTTGTTGCATGTCATCCCCTACTTTTCTGTCATTTATTTTTACTTTATTCTTCTTCCTTTCTCCCTGTCTTTGTGTTTGTTTTCCTCTTTGAATTCATCCACTTTGGGTGTCATTTCCAGAAGGAAGTGTTACTCTTATTTTTCCATTTGGAAAATAGACTTGTATTTTGAAAGTATCTTTTCCCACGCTTGTAAACGTCTTTTATCTGCTGAGTTATCTTGTCCCGGTTGCTATGGGAACATGGCTAAGACATGCTCACATTGACATTAGTGATAAGAGTGCAGCTGGGTTCCTCTCGGCAAATTCAGTTTAGCTCATTTGAACATATGGCTGGACCTGTCCCTTTTCCTAATCGTGTCTAAATGACATTCATTTTTATTCACCATGTGACTGAAAGGCTTACAAGGACTTCACACACCCTCTTTTATGAATGCTTATCGTGATAACATTCAACATTTTTCAGTTTCTCTCTATTTATGAGGGGGAAAAAAGGGAAAATTTAAATTTTCATAACTGAATAACTAGTCTGTCTCCCTGTCTGCGGTGTACACACACACACACACACACACACACACACACACACACACACACACACACACACACACACACACACACACACACACACACACACACACACACACTGCTGTGTCACTCAGGGTTAATCCTAATCTGAACTCTGACAGTGACAAAGCACTAATCTGAGGTATGGTTCAAGCAAACAGACCCAGATGGAGACACGGTGCTCCTGTTTATGTAACCTCTCTATGGCTGGTAGCATTACATTAATCTCTTTCAGAAAGGGAAAGATACTCAGTAAATACATCTACAAGACTGGGATTGATTGTATTAATTTTTTTTTCAGGTGTGTGGCTGGCTTGTATTCTATAATGTTATGTTTGGTTAAACACATAGACTGTAGTGTAGGCTATATAACATAGGTTAAACAGAAGTCAAATAACATGCAGAGGAGTTCTCATTATAAAAAGCACTTGGTAACTGGGTGCTTATAAATATGCTCAGCTTTGAGTTTGGCCACAGTTCAATAAACAATTTCATATGCTTGTTCATTTTAAGGATCAATTTGTGACTTTTTTTTGATGAATGGACTGGAGGCATTCCGTTTCTCAGTGAGCATTTTACTTCATAGCAAAGTGCCTTTATGTTTTTATTAGAAATCCAGCCTGCTGTGTGTTTGTGTGTGTGGAGCCAACACCCCAAACAGATGACAGTGTTGAGGGGCTGTGGAGCAGGGAAGCCAGCAGGGGTGCATCCTGAAGCGCTTTGTAAAAACCACCTACAGGCAAAGACAAGCTCCAAATGAGAGGGGAAACAACTTTTTTTCTCTTATTTTTAAAATCTTTTCTTCCTTTCATTTTCAAACCCAGTTAATGTTATTTAGTGTAATAATTCAACATGACTATGAGGATGGCATCCATTTATTTGATGATAGTTCACAAAGAACATGACATCCTCCCGTTTGCCAACTTCTAGATGACCAAATTGAGCGGTTTAAACAATATTGTTTCAGGGCCACTGTGGATTCAATTGGTTGACAGGTGTAACACTAATCTCTGCTGAATAGTTACTATAGAGCAGGATGACAACAGGACTATGTATAGTGTAAACACCTCTTACTTTGTCAGGTCATTTGGAGAAGAGAGGGGAGTGTATAGGCATCAGCTTTTTGTTTTACGGTAAAGACGCAGTGCAGCTACATGTTAATCCAGAAAGATTTTGAAATCCAAAACGGTTTTGTTTAATTTATTCCTTTGAGCCCTAGATGAAGCAATCAGTGTTTTATGTTCATGCAGAACTTGCTAATTTTGTTGAAATTCCATGCATTTCAGTCATGATCGTTCCATATTTAAAGCTGATTATGATTTGGCCACTTGGGCAGCAGCATAACAAGATGAATCCTTCGGACGATAACACAAAGTAATATGTATGAATATGCAAAGAGAAAATTGTGTATTGTGTGTAATTGTCCGGAAGAAAAAAAAAAAAAAAAACCCTACACAGCATTGACATATCACCTTCTGACCACCTGGAGAATGTAAGTCCAATACAAACACACACACACACACACACACACACACACACACACACACACACACACACACACACACACACACACACACACACACACACACACACACACACACACACACACACACACACACACACACACACACACACACACACACACACACACACACACACACACACACACACACACACACACACATCTCTTTTATTTCACTATTGGTCTCAACCAACTCCTGCAAGAAACTTCAGTCTTTCAAGCTGCTAAATGATTCATACTGTTTGTTCATTAGTGCACTTTGAGTGGCCTTGTGTCTGAATTGTGCTATATAAATAAACTTGCCTTGCCTTGCCTTGCCTAGTGTGCATACAGGATCTATAAGAGGTTTTTCACTGCAAAACAGCTGCCTATACCTTCCAGTCTGAACCAACCGTTAAGTCTAAGGCCGTAAAAAACCAAAACAATAAGTGGGAAAACAGTAAAATGCTGCGTCGCCTTGGGGAAGCCTGCTGAGGAGGGAGATAATGATTTGTGAGTTTGTCTCTTGGAGGCCACCCTTTCCACATTAGACATGGTGATTTTAACGATTGTTAATGTTTAGTGCGGCTTTTAATGCTTTTGTTTGCAGACACACTCCCATCAACTGAGTTCTGCTTGATTTCACTCGTCTGCCCCACACAGATGTGTGTGTGGTTGTGGTTGTGTGTGTGTGTGTGTGTGTGTGTGTGTGTGTGTGTGTGTGTGTGTTAGTGTGTGTGACATGAATCAGCCCGAGTGTGTGAGCGGCTTTGTTTGGATAAAATGTAACTGAGAGGTACAGTATAATGTGGGCCAGTGCGTGGGAAGGAAAGAGAAAAGGCTTGGCTGTTGTCTTCATCTATCTGGAGGTCCGTTTGGTCTCGCTGATCCTCATGAATGGGAGGATCTCTGGGGCCTTAGACAATGATCTGAGATCAGTGCACTCCCTGCCTCTTACAACCCCATTCCTTAAACACAAAATCAATTCTAATTCACTGCCTCCCTATACAGGCTTTACTGTGTATATGAAGTTTTCTACTGTATCTTCCTGTTATTCTCCACCTGTCAGCACAACCTTGCCTGTGTGTGGCAGACCTGACTGTCGAGCTCTCTGTCAACAGTCATTGGATCTGCTGTGTGAGGGGCGGAGGGGGGATGACTGTGTGTGTTTCTGTGTGTGTTTGCATTTAAAACAGTTGCTAAGGTGCAGACGTGCTGCATTGTGTGTCCGTCTAAAACCAAATGATGGATATGCTTTTTCTCATTATGAATATTTGATCGTTTCGAAAAAAACAAAGGGGAGGTAGGGGAAGTGAGGCTGTAAGGAAGAGTCCACATTGGCGATTATTACTAGTCGCTGCTGTTATCAGGAGGAGAAAAAAGGAAATGGAACAGGCCCCTCTCTGCCATTCAAGCTTTTGTCCCGATGGTCTGTTTTCACTGGCAACAAAGTGTGGGGGGGCAAAATGAGGTGGCAGTGAGTGAGTGTGAGGCGGAGGACAAGGGCACGATTAAACAAAAGAAGAGTCAAATGAAGCTTGCCTGCTCAGCGGTGATTAAGCTGATAAAGATAACAAATAACATTGGGCGAGATGGAATAGTCCCTGATTGAGAAACTCTTGATGAGAGTTTTAGATGTTGTCCTGATAGAGGGGACAGAGTGTAGATGGGAACATGGACACAGCAACTATAGCTTCCTCCACTGGCTCTGTGCCAGAGGAGAGACAACGGAGCTTTGAAACACTCGCAGCTCAAGAGAATACGATTAACTCTCTCTCTCTCTTTATGAGTGTGTGTGTGTGTGTGTGAACTGTGTCTTTACTGAAGTGTTTACATTAGGGAAATGAGCTCTTTGACTATCACCGGCCTGTTCTTTGAAGGTTGAGTGGGCATGAACACACACACACACACACACACACACACACACACACACACACACACACACACACACACACACACACACACACACACACACACACACACACACACACACACACACACACACACACACACAGAGGCCTTACTGGCAGCGGTCACAGCAGGCTGATTTTATTGGTACTCTGGGCTTGTTGGTAACAGACTTGGCATTCGGTCCAGGCTATTTTCTGGATTGTGATTTGATGACAGGTCAGCAGTTGAGTTTCAGGTTAGGATTGCTGTATAATTGGCATATGATGGGATATTAGCATTTTGACATTTGCACACCAATACCATTGTGTTGCGCTGGTGTAGCCACAAACAGTAGCTCACACACACATGCAGTCGTTGCACATTAGAAGTCCCTGAGCAGTGTGTGCGGTTCCCAAGGAAACTGGACCCTCCTAAAATGTGCCAGCTGAAGGAAAAAACAAACTGGAAACCAGCCTTTCTTTTTTCTGTTAGCATTCATAGTGTGCATTCATAGTGTGTTAGAGTTTGTCCAGCCATAGTGAAAATATTGTGGCACTAATGACATGGTTCCTTCATATTAGGAAACAGCTTTTTTACTGTATGGCAAGAAATGCAACATGAAATCCTTTTCAGAAACAACATTTTAATTTGTCCATTTTCATCGACATGACTTCCAGTTTGAATTATACTGTGTGTTCAATAAGTTCAGAATTGAGGCTGTTATACACAAGGGCTGGTTATTCTTTCTATTACAGCTAGATCACATTGAATCACATTTATCCAACCTCCCACTGCTAATGTCTTCCATGCAAGCCCCTAATGCAGGGCTGTACAGTGCGACAGTTCTGATCGCATTTGCTACTGGAATTGATCACGTGCGATGATGAATACAAGTCCACTCGCACTAGTGCTAATGAGCAGATGCACAACACTTCTTAGAGGGCTCTTCAATAACTATCTCCAAATGCGGGTAAATGTAGTCTTTGGCTGGTGAAAGATGTGCGCTCTGGATCTGTGCTTGTGCGGCGATATAACCGGAAGGAGACGGCTCTTTACATTACCGCAGTTAAGTTAGCGCGTGTGCAAGCAGAACATTTCCTGTGCGCCTTCACATTAAAAGCCTGTTACTAGCCAAACATGAGTTGACTTTTATTCTGAAGCCGGTAAAACAGGAAGTTAGCGCTTCAGCTTGCAGTGCTCTAGCTACAAAGGCAACTCATTCAGGTGCAGAGAGTTTGAAATAAGCCACTGAAGAACTACTCTCAGCACATTCACAACAACCAATTTAATTTATCCTAAATTTTACCAATATGTATACTTATTCATTTAACAAGCTATGTTTAATGTTTTAAAGTTTGGTTTTAATTAACAGAAGGACATTTTCTATTTTTGTTATTATTATTAATATAATAATTATATATACAAAAAAATATATAGATACAGATATTATTTTTATATTCTTATGGGGAGAAATAATTCTGAATCAGCAAAAAATTGCAATTGGCAGGTTAGATTCTTTTGTCTAAATTGCAATCAGTGCAACCCTATTAATTTTTCTACAATTATTACTGCACACACTAGGATATAATATTAATTGTGAATCTCAAATTAGACCAAGATGACAGCCTCAAAGGTAATTAGAGCGAAATGCAAGGGTTAAGGTTATGCAAGTTTTCGAACATACTTCTGTGCTACCAAATTTATTTTTGTGCTACTGATTTTTTTGGCTTGCTAGCACCAGTGCTACCACCTAAAAAAATAAGCGTACAGCCCTGCCCTAATGCTACCATAAGCCATCACTACCTTGAGGTCCGCTGCCGCCCTCACGTTGCAGATTTACCTCACCCACATTCCCGCAAGTCATGCATCAATGCTGCTATTGGGGTTTTGATAAGGCGGTTGCTTTTTGTGTGTGTGTGTGTTTGTCTATATGTGGGAATTTGCATTTGTGCATGTGTGTTTGATTGTGTTTTAGTTTGTTTATGAGGCTTGTGCTAATTGGCGCTATTGGTTCTGATAATGATTGTAATAAGTATAATCCCTCAAGAGCCTGTGGGTAATGAGTTTCTGACTTTGTGTGTTTTGGATTTGCCAAAATATTTGAGTAATGAGTGAAGGTGCAATGTTCGAATTGTACATTCCCAAAAAAGTCCCAAAAGTTGAGGTGTGTGTGTGTGTATTTGATACCTTGTTTAGAGACTTTGTTTACCCCCCAGGGTAGTTAAACCATGTTTCTGTTAGCGTGCAAAGATGAGAAGAGATATACGGCTTAATTTGTCGCATCAGGGATCCACAATCTGCTTCTCTGTCTTTGGCTCTACCCCTCTGTCTCATGCAGACATTTAATCGTGGTGTTATGGGCTATTTTTAGCTGCTAAAGGTCCTGTAATGAGTGTGCGTTTTGGATCGGTGTGTGTGTGTTATGTTTTCTGTTCTGATCAATATTATGGATCCCATCTTTTGTTGGGTAGCTGGCTTGAATGTTCATCCAGCTGAGCCACATTGGGTGTGTGTGTGTGTGTTTGTGTATGAGGATTGATTATTTATAGCTGTTCCATTTTTTCTCTCCCTGTGGACAACAGACAGGCTGTCATTGTTGATTTTTGTGTCTCATTGTCTGCGTTTGGGTGTGTGTGTTTTTTTTTTTTTATGCCGAGCTTCTCAAGACTCTCCTGAATTCAGCCACCGAAATGAAAGTCTATAGACACATGTTTGGTCATGGAAAAGCAACAATCCTTTTTATTATTGTGAGGTCTTTCCATATTGTGTTGTGTTTAGGACACTTGATAATCCATGTAGGACCAAGTTAAAACATTATTATGACATGAATTCCATTTAGTTGTAAACCAAATTATTCAAAATAAAAGGCAATTTCAGTCCAGGCAAAGTAGAATCAGAAATACACATTTAAATTCAGATAGTATTGCCTGATGTTCTTTGTGACTGTAAGGGATCTTCCCCAGTATTTTAATAGGCTAGTAAGGACTGAAGATTGCTAAAACATTTTTCATCTCAAAGCTAGAGATTCTGAGTGAATAGCCTCTTTTAGGTCTGGACACTCTTCCTCTGCCTTCTCCACTTTATGTTAATAAGTGGCTTAATCAGCACTTATATGGCAGCCGTGGTTTATGATCCATTGGTCTCATTATCAAGGTCACCTCCACCAGTCATAAAAGGGACTTCTCTGCCTGCTAGCCACTTTCTTTGTCACACTTTGGGTCATAATAAAAGAGGGCTGGATTTAGTGTCGCTGCTGCCGAAATGGACTATTCTTATGTCTTTAATTCCTTCCTGGAAGACTCTCTTCAATGAAGCCCCGAGGCCTGAAAGAGGGCCAAAAAAAAAGTGTGTGTGTGTGTGTGTGTGTGTGTGTGTGTGTGTGTGTGTGTGTGTGTGTGTGTGTGTGTGTGTGTGTGTGTGTGTGTGTGTGTGTGTGTGTGTGTGTGTGTGTGTGTGTGTGTGTGTGTGTGTGTGTGTGTGTGTGTGGCACCACGACGACGACGTGCTGTGAGGGATTATTGTGAGTGTTAGCGGTAGGTGTGGTTCTTAATGCATGCTTCAGAGGAGCCATGTGTGAACTGAAGATAGTACAGTAGGTTCTTTTTGAACTGTGTACAGTATTTGTTTCTGGAGTTAACTGTGTGTGTGCGGTGTGCCCATTATCCCTGGAGCAGCTGAATGTGGTTTGGGATTTCTCTGTATAGTGTGTGTGTGTCTTTGTTGCAGCATCCCATAGGCAGTGTCTGGTGCTGTCCTTGTGTGCGGGGGTGGTTGATTTGCATCCCCCTCAAGATAGAACCAGTGGGGGGGCGGGGGGGTTAACATGTGGAGAGGAGGACCCACCCTGTGTTGTTGGGATTCTGCTGTCTCATGGCTTTTCCCGCAGCTTAAAGTGATTACCTCCCCGCTGTGTCCATATTGTAGCCTACCTCTGAAAGCCCCAAGATTAACACTGCACTAGGTGACAAATCTTCTGTTTGTATATTGCTGAATGCGAAGGCTAGGCTACATTTATACCTTCCATTTTATTTTGAACTATGTTAAATAGTCCCCTCGCATTAAATCAGCGCTGCGGCACATATACAATTAAAAAGTGTCACATCTCCACTAATCAACCGTCTCGCTGGCCTGCGGGCTGCCACGCCTGCAAACAAGTTCAAATCGTCCTAAATTTTAAAATACCCGGCCCTCATTCTGTCACTGTATTCAAAGATAATCAGGTGCGGTCACAGCACAGTGTCTGCTTTACTTTGGACAGCGTTGTCTAATCATCAGGGATTATTTTATCAGGTGAAAAGCAATTAACTGCAATGAATTACCTGTCTGCATGCGGCACCTCTCGAGTCCTCAGTCAGCACTGCAGGATTAAAAAAAGCGGATGTGATAATGCCTTATCAGCCACAGTCTGCGTTCTCATCACCGCTGGCTGTACGTGCACTAGTTTCTCTCCCCAACTGTTGGTTTTCTGCCTATTTCTTTACTCATTTTCCTCGTATTCCTCTGATTTTTCTAAATCTGCAGCACTAACAAGTGTGCTGCTGCTGTTGTTGTATGTATGTATGTTTGTGCTTTGTCCTCAGGGTCGTTTCTCTTCCTTCCTACACATTTCTGTTTAGTTCCACACACTGCAAAGTTGTGTCTGAACAAGTCTGCTCCACATTCCTCTTGCTAAACTCTTACAGTTTGCAGTGCACCCTGCTCTCTCTCTCTTTTTCGTCGATGGTAAACAACCAACATTTCTCTCCACTATACTGAAGTTGAGTGATCTTTCCTCATGTCGACGATGGCTTTTTCCTCATTCACTTAATTTTCATGTACTCTTATTCCGCTCCAACTATACACGCCCATCAACCGAGCCTATCTCTATTCCTGCGACATGAGTGGCTGTTCTTTTTCTGCATTCGGTTCATTAGTGCCCCCCTCTTGTGGTGTATGGTTGGGTTAATTATATCCAACTTTCATCGAAACATTTGTCATATTTTACATCAGGGAAATTGATGGTGAAATAATGATCAATATGGCTCACCCAGCCCTAGTGTGTAGCCTGTGGATTGTCATGCTTAATATAAACCGTGCATAGAACCCTTAAGACATATTCAGCACAATCAGTGGGCCTGTCTTCTGAGTTCTGCAGTGACAACCGTTTGACATTTTAGATTCATGACCATACAATGGTTTTTATCTCTTCACTGACTGTCCTCTCTACTCTTCTTCTTCTCTCCTCCTAGGATTCGTCCTCAGATGGCCAAGGAGAAGATAGAGGGCTGCCATGTTTGCACGCTGGTCACACCGGGAGAACCGCAAGTGCTCCTGGGAAAGGACAAGGCCTTCACCTACGACTTTGTGTTTGACATCGAGTCGGAGCAGCAGAGCATCTACCAGGCCTGTGTGTACAAGCTCATCGAGGGCTGCCTGGAGGGCTACAACGCCACCGTGTTCGCTTATGGTCAGGTATGACACCAAGGCTTTAGTTATTTGTCAGTTTTTTTTTCAAATAGGAATAGTTGTTTTAAGTTATTCTCTATTTTGTTTGCAAATGATACATGGTTGTATTTGAATTGAATTTTTTTAATTATGGTGCTCAAGATCCATGTATCATCCAAGCATAATACCTTTTTGACATTTGAAACACTGTGAAGTCTGTCCCATTGGGCATTTAATCCAGACTTCAATAGGTGTTTTTGGATCATCATGTTTTTTATATTTATCTGAAGATAAAGACCTAAAAATTAGTCAATAAAAATTTGCACGGCAAAAGACTGTACCACCTAAACCTACATGTAATCAAAGTTGAATTGACCGCCAATACATGCATGTGACAGGCAGGTGACTGTACATAAATGTATGATGTTGTGTGTGAAATGTGTGTGTTTTTTTTTCTTCAGACGGGCTCGGGGAAGACCCACACTATGGGGACAGGCTTCGATGTGAACCTTGGCCAGCTGGAGCAGGGCATCATCCCGCGGGCTGTCCACCAGCTGTTTGAGGGCATCCAGGACAGGAGGGCGCGCGCACAGGAGGCCGGCAGCCAGCCACCAGAGTTTAAAGTCAGCGCACAGTTTCTGGAGGTGGGGGAAAGCACACATGATGCACACGTCTGTGGATGGATGGATGGATGGATGTAGAGCACGTGGACAACCACGCTTTAACACAGGCCTGCTTGATCTCACATTTTAACAGTGCAATATTGATGTTCTTGCTTACAAATGTGCCACATGTGTGCGTGTGTGTGTATGTGTACGTGTGTGTGTGTGTGTGCGCGTGTGTGCGTGCGTGTGTGTGTGTGTGTGCGTGTGTGTGTGCGTGTGTGTGTGTGTGTGTGCGTGTGTGCGCGCGCGTTCTGGGGATGGATATTAACTCTAACCAGATGGGAGCAAACCTGGAGACGAGAGAGGATCAGCCCCCTCTGTCTTCCATAAACAGGAAGGGACAAGCCAATGACAGATGGGCAGGAATGTCTACGTGGGGCTTTGTTGGTCTTGATTAATGTCGGCCATTACCTCAGACATTATTGCTCATCACTGTGGGGTAGACCATGGATAAGAGGGAGGGAGGGAGGAAGGGAGGGATGCTTGTGTATGAGCAATGAGATGATATGACAAGTAATTATTTTGTGCAGAGGTTTCTGGCTGCCAGGCAAATGTTCAGGGGACTGACAACTGAATGTTAGTGTGTGTGTGTGATCGGATTTCTTATGGTCTTATTATCTATTGTCTAATCACTGATCACCTATTCTATTTAAAAAAACTATTATTTTCTTCTTCTCTTCCGTCTTTCTTTGTTTCTTTTCTGTCCTCCTCTCTGTTATTAGTGTCCATTCTCAGGTCAAAAGGTTATCTGTTGTTGGTAAACAGATGGGTGTGTGTGTGTGTGTGTGTGTGTGTGGCAGTAGGTGGAAACAGCTGAGCTTTCAGCTGACCTCTGTGGCCCTTGGCCCCTGTTGGTTTCTGAAAGGTCAATTCTTTTGAACTGTGTGTAAATAAGAAACATGGGGAGCTGATGAATATTAGGGTTTACTACGTCATTCTAAAAACATTTGCAGTTTAATTTCATAACGTCACATCATAGAAGATTAAACAGCATATTGTGGCACTGTTGGGCGTCAGTGTAAATTGTATAATGATGCATATGTGTCTGCATTGCCTTCTCTTGACCACAGTTGTACAACGAAGAGATCCTGGACTTGTTTGACGGATCCAGAGATCTAGAGAGTCGGAGCAGGAAGTCCAACATCAAGATCCACGAGGACGCCAGTGGCAGCATCTACACCAGCGGAGTCACATCCAGACTGGTGCAGTCAGAGGAAGAGGTGTGTGTGTGTGTGTGTGTGTGTGTGTGTGTGTGTGTGTGTGTGTGTGTGTGTGTGTGTGTGTGTGTGTGTGTGTGTGTGTGTGTGTGTGTGTGTGTGTGTGTGTGTGTGTGTGTGTGTGTGTGTGTGTGTGTGTGTGTGTGTGTGTGTGTGTGTGTGTGTGTGTGTGTGTGTGTGTGTGTGTGTGTGTGTGTGTGTGTGTGCATCATCTACAGTCATTATTCCCACTCCCTTACTCTTTTAATATCTACTAGTTTATGTATTATACATTGTAAGGTCATTCTGCTATTATGTCTCGGTCATAAAGGTCATAACATTTATAAATGTTAATTAAAAAATGTTTTCAATTGAAAGCTTTTTACTCTTCTGCACTGCCTTGGCTTGGTCTGTATCATATACGATAATTATTCTAACCCAGTACTTTTTTTTCTGAGCTTATTGTTGCTTAGATTTTCACGAAAACAACCTTAAAGGTGCTGTAAGCGGAATGGTTCTTTTAGCTAACTTCCTGTCAGTTACTGCAGTTAGCAGTCCCCTCGCTCGTCCCTACGTCACCACATTAATGCACATCTCAGATCCATAAGTGTGATAAAACATGATAAAAACCATCAAAACAGACATTGGGAAGGATTTTTACCTGCTCCGCCATTGTAGGCGCATACACATTCACCCATCTGTTGCTCTGGCGTGCACCGGCAGTGAGACCATGGAGTGTTGTATATACTATATATGAGTGAGACGAGTGTCGGTTTTTTGCAGCGTTCTCTCTTCTGATTGGATAAAAATGTCGGGATACTCCAATAAGTTTATTTGCCGATAACATGCAAAGCAGCTGACTGAGAGATCGGCTTTATGAAGCGTGCACATTATGTAAATGATCACTGTATGAATAAAGAGCGATTTAACACTTATATTAACATAAATAAACCGCTTACTTCACCTTTAACACAATGCGTTACACTTCAGTCCAGCAACTTTAAAAAGTATGCAGCCTTTCCTAATAAATTCACGCCGCTTGTCTTAAATGTCATGCAAAAAGCTCAACCCCGATAAGAAACCAACAAGTGTTTAAAGGAGTGCAAAACACATATCATAAATGCTATGATACGTTTGTCTGTGACCGTAAAGTGACCATGTAGTTAAAAAAGAAGTGTTTACTGTGAAGATGTGAATGAAGAATGAACTGGTTGAGGCAGAGCAAGGATGCTGCCAGAGATATCCAGTCCCCAAAAAAAAGAAAAAAGAAATCTGGCAAGAACCATCTGGTGGTCAGCCGTCCAAAACAACAAATAGGTCGAGGATAATAAGGGAGACTTGGCGCTAATGTGCGGCCCTTTAAGCCAGACTGGTTAAACCCATGAGCCTATTTTGTGTGGGTGATATTTTAGGGGTCGCGTCTTAAAAGGTTGCCAGATGCCAGGAGTGAGAAATAGCTTTCAAGGATGAGGGAACCAGATCTGAAATGGTTGTATCGGAAAAAAAATGAGAGGATGAGAGGAGATCAAGAGGGCAGGAGGTAGAACGTCTGCTGGTGGTAAAATGTGTCGAGCCAGCGACAAAGAGGGTTAACTGAGGTGGCAGGTGGGGAGGGCTACAGTAAGCACTGGCTGAGAGAAGACACTTCTCTGGGTGAAAGACACAGGGCGATAATGACATTTTAGCAGAAAGGACAGAGAAGAATGGTGATAATTTTTGGGAGAGGTACTTTGAATTCCCCAAAAATCAATCCCTTGCAATCCCATGGGAGGGAGGATAGACATTGTCAAAACAGTGCAAAGGAGGAGATAGAAGCTCTGTGGTGATGGAGTTTGGACAGAGACATGGAGTCAAGCTGGGAGTAAAAAGGAGAATGCATCAGTAGAGATTAGGCAGAAATAAGAGAAAGATGCACACACTCAAAGCAGAAGCGTATTGAGGCACCCAACTTTGATATCATATATCAGTTTTTACTATTTAAGTAAGGAAACCAGTTTTATTTATTTTACCAGGTTTCCAGAGGCATTAAAGGAGCCTTTGTGTAACGTTTTGAAGGCAAGCAAATGAGTGGTTTCCTACGTGTCTACTTGGCTTTCAGAAATCATGGGCGGTGATCAAACAAAATAGCATGGTGTCAACTGTTATTATTTGGTTTTGTTCGCATCTGTTTTTCATGACCATAACCAAGTGTTCTCTTGTTTTGTGTCTGCGCTGCAGCTGCTGCAGTGTCTGAAGCTGGGCGCTCTGTCCCGGACCACAGCCAGCACACAGATGAACGCCACAAGCTCCCGCTCGCACGCCATCTTCACCATCCACCTCTGTCAGATGAGAGTCTGTCCGCAGCCGCATATGGTGAGATTGGGCTTTTTTATTTTTTAGTGGAGGGGTTGAGAAATAAAAAATAAATTGAAAAGGGAAAAGCACTAATAAATTAGATTAATGTGATACTTCAGTCAGAGTAGCATTAATAGGTTATAGAATAAATAGCTAATTTAAAGGTGCTCCGAGGAACTTTCAGTTTGGTTTTAATTCTTGAACCCCCTTTAGACAAAAGCTATAGTGTTTTTACTACGCCAGTTGTAGTTCCTGGGTGAGCGTACCCATGACAAATGCATCAAGAAATACTATAAAAATAGCCTTCTTCGCACTGATGGTCTCGTTTGTTGTCATTTATGATCATCAGAGGAAAAATTAGACTGTTTCAGAAATATTTAAAAGTTCCTCGTAGCATCTTTTTAAAGTAAGACCCTCCAAGTCTTGAGCTCATTCTAAGTTGTTGTTGTTTTTTTGTCCACCTTCCCTAAGCAGAACGGAGGAGGAGAGAACGGAGAGAACAGAGAGAATGGAGAGTTGAACGGCGTGGACTCCAGCCCCATCGCACAGCCAGAGTTTGAGACGCTGATGGCCAAGTTCCACTTTGTGGACCTGGCCGGGTCTGAGAGGCTGAAACGCACTGGAGCCACAGGAGAGAGAGCCCGCGAGGGAATCTCCATTAACTGTGGACTGGTGAGACGGATAGAAAATAAAACATGTCTGTGTGAGGGTCCATATGTGGGTGTGGTGATGAGAAACATGTAGACAAAGGAAATGGCAAAGCATACATACATCAGCTCTTCCATGGTTTCTGCTTGTATTTGGGTGTAAGTAAATAATATTTTGTGCTCAAGTTCTTCGTCTTTTTGTGTGTGTGTGTGTGTGTGTGTGTGTGTGTGTGTGTGTGTGTGTGTGTGTGTGTGTGTGTGTGTATTGCAGCTGGCTCTGGGAAATGTTATCAGTGCTTTAGGAGACCAGGCTAAGAAGGGAGGGCATGTCCCTTACAGAGACTCCAAACTCACTCGTCTGCTACAGGACTCTCTAGGAGGCAACAGGTACACTGTACATACATTTTATACAACATTTTATACACATAATGATCATGCAATGATGTATAAGGTAGAAAAATATTACAACTCAAATGATTAACTAACTGGAATAATCTGAATATTACGGAATATTAAAAAGCTTGCTCCACAAAGGGAAAAGTAGTCCAATATTTAATAATGTATTAGCAACAGTTTATTGATGGAAAATGAATAGGCCACTATTGGACATTTGATTAACATTTCTGTTTTTAATTCAAAAATTTCCCCAGCACAATTGCAAAAATCTGTTCGCTCCAGCGTCTTTCTTTTTTTTGAATGGTGGATGGATAATACATTTATTTTCTGACATTTCATAAGAAAAAATTCTAATCAAGAAAATAATCATTAACTGTAGACCCAATGCTCTGGTTACGTTAATGACGGTTGTCTAAAGAAGTTCTTCCAAAGCGATCACTCGGACACAATCACAGAAGACAATTTATACATTTTATACCTGAATATCAACAAAGCTCCTGTCATCCTCATCAAAAACACCAAGGCATTTTTTCTCACAACCTCAACATTCTTCCTCTGTACATACCATTTAACCCCCTATCTATGCCTTCCTTGGTCTGCAGTCGCACGGTGATGATCGCGTGCATCAGTCCGTCCGACCGGGACTTCATGGAGACGCTGAACACGCTGAAGTACGCCAACCGAGCCCGCAACATCAAGAACAAGGTGGTGGTGAACCAGGACAAGACCAGCCAGCAAATCAGCGCCATGCGGGCAGAGATAGCCCGGCTTCAGATGGAACTGATGGAGTACAAGGCGGTGAGAGAGAGAGAGAGAGAGAGAGAGAGAGAGAGAGAGATAGAGATTGGGAAGGAAGGGGGTGGTACTTGTGATAAGGAAGCAGGCAAACCTTGTGAGGGTGTGAGGGGGAGACATGGAAGAAAGAAAAAAAAGATTTAGAAAAAAATAAAGAAAAGGAAGGAGCTCAGATATAAAGATAAGGCTGTGGGGGAAGACATGAGAAAAGGAAAAAGTGGCAGGAAGGGACGAAAAACACACACAAACACACACACACACACACACACACACACACACACACACACACACACACACACACACACACACACACACACACACACACACACACACACACACACACACACACACACACACACAGAGAGAGGACTGTTGGTATAACTAATGCAATGAGGCCTTAAGAAAGGGGTTAATGGGGTGACATGATGAATGAAATGGAGAATAGTAGCTGAGCAGAAGGAGAAGAAAAAAGACAACACTAATGGGGAGTTAAGGACAATGTGGTATAGGATAGGGCACAGTGAGAAAAGCAGGAGGCAATGCCGTGTAGCCGAAGCTGATCACTATATCGAATTAAAGATCTCTGGCTGCTGGAACACACATCCATTTATGCCTTTTTACTATAGTGCCTGAGTATGAGGAAGATTAATCGGTTGCAACGTCAGCATTTAACAAGGTGATCCAGAGATAAATTGATCCTGTCGCTGAATGCGCTCGTGCTGAGAGGCTCCGTATGTGCTCTGTGTAATGAAATTTACTTAAGGAGGACCTAATATGGAGCATTATCCCAGAATGGGGGTCGATGACACAAGAAAATGTGACAAGAATTAGGGTGGAAAAGTCTGCAAAGAGTCTTGCCTCTTTCATCAGCATTGACCTCCAGGGCTACACACAATCATTTAGCAAGGTTTGTCAAGTCTATTATCCGATTAAGGAGGGGTTACCACGGTTACTTGAGGAAAGTGAATTCTTGAATACGAAGTGTGTGTGTGTGTGTGTGTGTGTGTGTGTGTGTGTGTGTGTGTGTGTGTGTGTGTGTGTGTGTGTGTGTGTGTGTGTGTGTGTGTGTGTGTGTGTGTGTGTGTGTGTGTGTGTGTGTGTGTGTGTGTGTGTGTGTGTGTGTGTGTGTGTGTGTGTGTGCGTGCGCTAATGCTGAATCCATTGTAAATGCACTGGCTCTGTAAACTGGCATGTAGCTAGCTAAGGTGCACGCTTATTTTAAGCGCACACACAGTATGGACAGGTAGTGGATTGTGAGGAGATATTCAAAATTTGGTCGACAGGTGATAAATGCTTGTGGTGTTCAGGGTCATTGTAATTGACACTGTCTGTCTCTTTCTCCGTGCAGGGGAAGCGTGTGGCATGTGAGGACGGGTCAGACGGCTACAGCGACCTGTATACGGAGAACGCCATGCTGCAGAGAGAGAGTGACACACTGCGCCTCAGGGTGAAGGCCATGCAGGAGACCATCGACCACCTCAACACCCGCGTAACACATCTGCTCGCCAATGAAGTCAACGCACTGCTGACCAAGTCAAGTACGGCAGGGAGATGTCCCAATACTTTGAATGTTCAAAACAATGCATGAACTGTGTCTTTTCAGTTTACCTCATTCAATATGTGTTTTTTTGATCTGAGCCTCCTTGTACCCTTGACCTGTAGGTGAGGGCAATGAGGAGATTGGAGCTTTGATCCAGAACTACATCCGAGAAGTTGAAGAACTCAGGTAAGAGCTCCAGACCTTCTAGGATGCCTTCATTTACCGCCATTGAACAGAAACCTCACTAATATCATCAAACATGAAACTTGGGCAGCACAACATTGACAAACGTAGCTGAAAGCCAGCTGCTGGTTAGCTAAGCTTAGCATAAAGATTTGAAGCAAGTGGAAACAGCTAGCCTGGCCTCTGTTTGTAGGTCTAAGTATTTCCCAAAATTGAATGCGTTTGTGTTTAGTTGAATTTTCTGTACTTCCACTTTAACATTATAATTTTTCTGCTGCAAGGTCTACCTTTTATATGGAAAATCATGTAAGATTAGCTAAACAGCAGTTATGTGACAATTACTGGTAATGGGTTATGCTTGGTATAGAAGTATATAATAGTATTTCATAGTCAAATATAGCTCAGGTAGTCATGACGTTAGTGAACTGACTCAGTAATGTCAGTTACACAGAATATATATCTTTTTAAGTTTGCTAAAGTTAGCTTAAAAAAGCTATGCTACTGGTCCTACCAGACCAAGCAAGGCTGCAGCCGGGTTTTTTTCCCCTTTCAAAAGTGACTGGGAAATCTGAAAAAAAACGGCAGCTTTGATTAGCTCATTTGAATGCTGTTTTTCTAATTTCACTCTCCCTTTCTAAAAAAAAAAAAACAACCAGACAAAAAATTCTACGAATGAAGATATCTCATTGGTCTTTTTCTGTCTCTGTCTCCCTCCCCTTGTCAGATCCAAGCTGCTGGAGAGCGAGGCCATGAACGAGTCGTTGCGTCGGCAGTCGGCCCGTCTCTCCTCGCGCTCTGCCTTCCCTCCCTCCTCCCTCAGCCCGGTGCCTGGCCACCCAATGGGCTCCTCTCCTGCTCCTCTCTCCATGGAGGCCGAGATGACTGACGTGTTGCGCCGCGCCAAGATGGACATCGAGAGGCTGAAGAAGAAGGAGAGGAGGCAGAGGAGGATGAGGTGAGGAAGGGCAAAGACACTTAGATGAGATCTTACAACATTATTTACATGCTGCTGATTCCCCAAAACATAATACAGTATCAATACAAATCAGAACATAAGTCACCATAAGATCCAGGAAATCTCTCATGGACCCTTATATATACAAACATCTCAGCTTGGTCTTACATTTCTCATTGCTCCCTCTGTAAAGCCCTAGTCAATTAATTTTTAAAAGCCAATAGAGCATGGGTAACGTATTGTTCATGCCCATACACTCTCTCTTCTCTCCACTAGCTTAAGAGCCACACTGCAAGTCGATTAGGGCTTTGGGACGGCCAGCTTCTGAAAAGGGTTTGGGATGCAGCCAGAGCAGAGTTGTAACTCTGGCTTGGACTCAAAAAGGTCTAATTCAGTCGGCCAGTGGGTCATGGGAGTGACGAGCACACAGCCTGTGAGAGGCTAATTGAGGTCTAATGGGCTAGACATGGAGGTGGATGGGATTTTAGAGATGGGATGGGTGGTTGTAAAAGAAGGAGCGAAAGGGGAGAATGAAATTGGCACTAAAACGTAAAGCGCTAAAAGGGTATGATGAGAGGGAGATGAGCTGAAGAAGACTTTGCTAATGACTTCGGAGTTTGATTTTTTTTTGCCATGAGTGCATCCCTTGGCAGCGCTCCCAAAGCCTTCTTCGTGGTGAGGAGTGGTTGACATAGTATTTACATGGAGTGTTTGTAATAGACAAAAAGCACATACTGTACATACACGTACACAAACGCATAATACTACGAGTAATGCAAGGCAAGGCAAGTTTATTCATATAGCACAGTTCAGACACAAGGCTGTTCAAAGTGCTTTACAGGGGCATAAAATACATCAAAATCAGAATATGTTATGTCCTCTACTAAGTATATGTAAAATATCAGTCTTTATATGTGTCTTTTTGTGACTCCATCATGTGTTTTTTTACCTTAACGTAGTCCGGATTTGGAGAAAGGTCTCAAGAAACGAGTGAAACTGCACACTCTGGAGAACGGAGACAACGGGCAGAGTCGTCAAAACGGACAGAACGGAGAGATCGATTCGGACGACAATTACGCCGAGGTAACTAAGGCTCCCACGTGTGTCTGCACAGCACTCGGCAAGGATTTCAAAAAATAAAAACAAGCAGAACAAAATGTCTGATATATCTGTGTATTATTTTATTTTTTTGCGTGTAGGACATCATGTCTCCGCTGCAGGAGGAGAGTGGTTGTGATGAAGACGAAGGGGAGGATGAGGAAGAGGGCAGAGAGGAGGAGGAGGAGTTTGATGAGGAGTTTGACAGTGACGAGAGCCTGGTGGATTCAGACTCGGACTCTGATGAGAAAGGTACCTCGCCTACTCCACTGCTAAAACAACCTTTGTGTCCCTGTGTGTTCAGTCAATGTGTCTGTCCACTACTGAAATATCTCAACAACCATTGAATGGATTGCCATGGAATTTCCCCGCAGATGTTTATGATACCGAGAGGATGAATCCCAATGACTGTGGTGATCCTTTGACCTATTTTATTTGTATTAATTAATACAGGCAGGCAAGACATACACTGAGCACATACAGCAAGACATACTAGACAATGTGCGAAATAAAATACAAAATAAATACAAATTATAGTTATAGATAAAGAAAATCTAATTAGAAGGATCGCTTGAATAATTATACAGAAAAAATAGTAAAAATATTTTGATAGACGGTGCCATATCATATACATAGTAGAGTAGTTTAGAGTTTTAGTCCCACCCTTCATAAGAGCAAACCTTTTCCCATTTCATATTGTGTTGTGCTACTTTAT
This sequence comes from Ammodytes marinus, assembly GCF_949987685.1. Taxonomy (NCBI): domain Eukaryota; kingdom Metazoa; phylum Chordata; class Actinopteri; order Uranoscopiformes; family Ammodytidae; genus Ammodytes; species Ammodytes marinus. The sequence goes on from NC_137233.1 coordinate 28,442,700, forward strand.
AATGGATCCTTTGACTTTTCCTGTAGTGCCACCTGCTGGTAAAAGCTTTGACTTACCCAGTGAAATGTCTCAACATCTAGCAGACGCATTGGGAGAAGATTCCTGACCTTTTCTCTAGCGCCATCATCTGGTCTTAATGGCAGTTGTCATTTCTGACAATATACTTGGATAACATTCATTTCCCCATCAGCCTTAATAGTACTTTGTTGTTAGTATTATTGCTCTGCCAAAGTGCAACCTCATAGAGCTGCTAGCGTGGTTATCCCTGCATTCCAAATCGCATACTCCTTCTTTTTTCTATTTCTACATACTACATCTGACCATAATAATAATACTTTTTAAACATACTAAATCTGAGCACAATAATTGGGACATCCTAAATCTTTTTTTCTACCATACTTAAATAGCTGAAAGTATGGCTATTGGAACGCAGCAGCCCCAGTCATGTTCTACTTTACCTACATCTCGCTTTTGTAACACCTACAGCCAACTTCCAGGCGGACCTGGCCGATCTGACGTGCGAGATCGAGATCAAGCAGAAGCTGATAGACGAGCTGGAGAACAGCCAGCGACGGCTGCTGATGCTCAAGCTGCAGTACGAGGCGAAGCTCATTCTGCTGCAGAACAAGATCCGAGACACTCAGCTGGAGAGGGACCGCGTGCTGCAGAACCTCAGTGAGTTTACTAGGCATCGTGGGATTTGTAGTTCACACATTTAGATTTGACCTCATCGAGTTCATTAATAAGTAGGGGGTTTATTACATGGATAAAAGCCATTTGACTTGAGATGAATATTCAAATTTTTGGAGGTGGCCCTTAACACAATATACACTGAAAATAGAAAACACACAAAATACATACACAAAGCATCCTCAGAAAAAGGTCATTAACACCCTCGTATGGCTTCGGCAGTGTCCATGGAGAACTTCACAGAGGAGAAAGCCGCCCGGGTGAAGCAGGACTACGAGAAACGTCTGAAGGAGATGAACCGAGACCTGCTGAAGCTACAGGCAGCGCAGAAGGAGCACGCGCGTCTCCTCAAGAACCAGGGGAGGTACGAACGGGAGCTGAAGAAGCTCCAGATAGAGGTCAACGACATGAAGAAAGCCAAGGTAAGGGGAAAGAGATAGTTCTAGAGTAGGGAAACGTGGTCCAGCTTAGGGCCTGTCATGGAGTCATGACCTCTGTGCTGTTCTCCAGGTGACACTGATGAAGCAGATGAAGGAGGAGCAGCAGCGGAGGAGGATGGTGGAGGCCAAGAGGAACCGTGAGATCGCCCAGCTCAAGAAGGAACAGAGACGACAAGAGGTATGAGGTTTTGATTTGGCAAAAATCCTCCCTGTGAACTAAAGTTAATACGACTATGGTCAGAAAAATCTTTACTAATTGCTCTGATATTTCAGCTGCCTTTAAACGTCTCAAGCAGAAATAGAATTATTGAGAAAGTGGGAGAGCTAGGTGAGACAGTATGAGTAACAGAGCCTGTTTAATCTAGTTAAAGCTGTTGTCAACAGGCTCCAAAATCCGGATTTAACAACTGTATTTAAGGAATGATTCACGCTGGTGAGTTGGCGTGGCCTCCATCTGTTTGTCTACATGGCAAATTGAAAACCTGATTCATGCATAATGTACGAAAAAGTGCACTCATTGCATTTATTATGTATTAATGCCCATCTTTATTTGTTTTCACTGTAGGAGGGGACTTGTAAATAAACATGGAAAATGTACACTGTCATACCATAGACCTCATTTGTAATCCTGTTACTTAGGGGTTCAGTTAGGGTTATATTTAAAAGTGAGGTCAGCGATTCTGGAGAATTATTGTATTCCAATCACTTTTTTTCAAAATGAGTGAATATATTCTCACGATCCCCTACATGTTCATACTGTGTGCACAGTGTTAATCCACAACCTAGGCTCTAGTAGCTATGGTGGACTCCTTTGTTTACATACCTTTTGAATACATAACAGTTAACAGAGCCTAGGCTTGATATTAAAGCTGGGGTGGAGGATTTGGGGAGACAATGGCAGTTGGGATAGAGATTCAAATCCAAATACCTCAACCGCTCCACTTGTTCTCTTTGGTCCCTCCCCGACACACTCTACACCAACAAAGTCGTGCCAAAGTGAATGGACAGTCCCAACAGCCAATACGAACAGAGAATCGGAGCCTCGCTCTGATTGGTCAAAGTGTACAGCTCATGTTAACTTTGACCAATCAGAAATTACATACCCCAGCTTTAACACCAGTCATTTTTTTCAGTGCACAGAGCGTTATATTCACTGATTTTGACTAAATTAAATTTGACAACAGGCGTTCTCCAGAATGGCTAACTTCACCTTTTAAAGGTGCACTATCTAACTTTTGGTGTGTCAGAGAGTGAACATTTTCAAAGATACATTCTCATAACTGAATAAACAAACTTTTCTCACTGGAAGTCTCTAAGTGTTCTAGTCCTACATTTAGTGCCAGGTGCCTCACATACATTTATTTTTGATTTAGATAATAGAATCGTTCTATACAAATAATTACACGTTGAGAAAATGTGTTTTGTAAACCAACTGCAGGCTCTGAAAACGCAAACAAGTCCCCCCTCATCCGAAACTGCATAGGGCATCTTTTAGGCTAAACATATTAACGTAGTGTTTCTCTCCCCTCTCTTCTATCAGTACCAGATCCGAGCGCTGGAGTCCCAGAAGCGGCAGCAGGAGCTGGTGTTGCGTAGGAAGACCCAGGAGGTGACGGCCCTGCGGCGCATGGCCAAGCCCATGTCGGACCGCGTGGCCGGCCGCGTCGCCCGCTGGAACAACGCCACCTCGGTCACAGACTCCGGGGCAGAGCTGTCGGCCAGCACCACGGCCAGCGGCTCTGAACCAGAGACGGGGAGGAGCGTGAGCGGCCTGGTCAGACAGTGGAACAACAAAAACAACGTGTTTGGATACCTGGGAGAGAGCGAAGGGAGCATGGATGGAACCAGGGTCATTAGGTAAGAGATTATGGGTAACGCCTTGTGCCTTTTCAACAGGATGACATTGATACTTTTAAAATAACAATGGATCAAACAAAGTGAGAACAATGGGTCAATGTGAATGGATGGTCCTTCAAGGTAAACGTACCTAGAGAGAATTATCACCCGAATCTCCCTTAAACTTGACGGAGCTTTATAGTTTCAGCTCATTGTTTAGCCCTTGGGCTTTTGGTGCAGTCTCACAGCTCTTAAATGGTTGTTTATGGGTGCGCTAGGGCATCTGTTTCCACTGAAAAAAAGCTCTAAAAGCCCTACTGTTTACTACCTGCTCAGCACCAAAAAGCAGACAGACACAGTGAGTAACTAGCTGGTGAACATATGGGAGCATTTAGCAGCTGAAGAGATGGATATTTTCCTCATGTGGCCACATACACAAACCCCTAATGAAGGATAATGTTACTCCATAATGACTGGATGGGTTAATATGTTACGGTTACGGTTACTAACACCTCTCCTCTCCTCGTCCCTTCCTAGCAACAGGAAGAAGTTGCAGCGTAAGCCGGCAGGCCTGGGCAACACCGGAGTGGCAGGCAGAACCAGCAGTTTCTCCAAGTCAGCCCGTCAGAAGTGGCAAGCCCTCGAGCGTCGCATTATGGACATAGTGATGCAGAGAATGACAATCGCTAACGTGGAAGCAGACATGGATCGCCTTATCAAAGTAGGAGTGGCAGCCAATTTTTTTGACATTTTTGAGATTATGTTTTGTAAATTTAGCCCTGACTTTTTTTTTTTCTTTTTTTCTTCGCTCTGTGTGTTTGTCGAGTCAGAAGCGAGAGGAGCTGACGGTTCATCAGGAATCGCTCTCACACAAGAGGGAGGTACTAATGGCGGAGGGGGAGGGGCCAGAAGCAGAGGACCGCCTCCTTCAAGAAATTGGCGAGGAGGTTGAGGTGCTGAACGCCAATATAGACTACATCAATGACAGCCTGTCTGACTGCCAGGCTACCATTGTACAGATTGAAGAGACCAAGGTATGAACAGACAGACAGACAGACAGACAGACAGACAGACAGACACACACACACACACCCCAATGCTTGCTTCCCTGCAGTCAGAAGTGACAGTCGGTCTGTAGTAACGCCTAGGATTGTGTTTTTGCTACAGGATGAGCTGGACTCGGTGGACACGTCAGTGGTGATCAGCTCCTGCTCTCTGGCTGAAGCGCGCCACCTGCTGGACCACTTCCTCAAGGCTTCCATAGACAAAGTGAGTCACAATACAGGGCCTCTAAACCATGAAAAGGTCCATTGGTGGCTTTTGTAGGTGTAGAAAAATTCAGTCTATAAGTGTTAAAACTACTCAAATAATTACTCTTGGAGGTGTTTAACCTGTCAAAACCATTGCAGAAAAAATGCACAAAAGTCCATTTCATTCATCATTTCAAGTTTATGTAAAATAATATTATTCTACCAGCAAAAAATGTGATCATATCATTTATATTTTTATTGATGTCACAAAATGTCCTGGACTTACTAATGAAAGTGAGTGAAGTGCAGCTGCTGTTAAATAAAGGTTGCAGTGCCATCTATTGGCATCTAGTTGTACTGCCAAATGTAATCATGGGTGTATGTCTTGTAAACAGATCCAAAATTAGATATTATTTCATAGACAATAGTCGTTCTGTTAATACTCACATGCCAGTAATACCTGGTGTTTGTGTGTGTGTGTGTGTGTGTGTGTGTGTGAATCCTGCTCATTGTGTCCCTGTGTGTGCAGAGTTTACAGGTGGCTCAGAAGGAGACTCAGATCAGACTGCTGGAGGGTCAGCTGAGACAGGCCGACGTGATTGGCTCGTCCCACAATCACATCATCCTGGATGCTCTGCGGGAAAAGGCCGAATACATCCCAGGCCTCCAGGCTCTCATCCACAATGTGCAGCAGGGTAAAGTGGAGCTTTGTTTTGGTTTGGTTTGTGTTTTCACCTCTGTGTAAGAATTTCTACACTATAATGCTACGTGCTAAAACCTCTCTGTCGACATGTTAGCTTCATTGTGGTATAACATCATATATAGAGTTTAAAAGGCTGTTGTTATTGTGCTTAACTATAATGCATTTCAGTAAACCACACAGTACGCCTCTAAGTACCGTACCAAATAAAGTTGTGTTTTACATTACATTTTAGAATATCTCGGTTGACTAGTAAGTTCCCTTTTTTTTCCATTCGTGCCATCTTTTTATTAACGTGAATATAACAAAATTGTAAAGGCAGTGGAAGATTTGGTAGTGGAGTAGGTTGTGGCACACTGAAAAGTACTAAGTGGCAGTGTATGTGCAGTATGCTAGGGGGCTGAAAAGTCTTACGTTTTATTTGCTTCCAGAAAACGGTTACGCAAGCACCGACGAGGAGCCTTCTGAATTCAGCCAAGCCTCCGACAGCAGGTGAGACTTAAGTCTGCACGCCCACACAACATTCTCCATGCACCAACTTCCTCCTCTTAAATGGATTTTCTTTTTTTAAATGTGTACTACAATCTGCTATAGTTGGAATAATTGTAAGAAAACAGTGTTTCTTTACCGTTAAAAACTTGCATATAAAGAAGATGTAGGCCTACTCCATGTCTCATTTGTCCCTTGTTTCTTAACTCTCATTTTGCAGTGTGACTCAAATGAAAGAATCCAACAGCCAAGATGACTTCCATATAAAGGTACAGCTGAAATGTGTTGTTGAAATGCTAAGTTGTTATTTAGCTGTGTTTTAAAGATGTTTTTTTTTTCAAACAAGATGTTTACACTTTACTTCCATATTTTTCTCTATATATATTTTTATATTTTTGTGTCAGCACTCGGAAAAAAAGAGGTGGGCTGCGTTCCAATACCCATACTATCTACTATTTAGTATTGTAGAAAAACGTTGTAGGATGGCCCTATTTTGGGCGATTCTGACCCACTATCCAGTACGCACCAGAAGTGATGTCTCATCGCCGGAGCCTCCATATGAAAACAAACAGGGATGCGACGGATATAGAAGCAAGAGGCAAGATCAAGGCGCAATGTTAATAAATACGTAAAAGTATGTCCCAAGTGTTTTGCCTACTGCATCCTAACTGGATTCTTTTTATGGTCAGATGTAGTATGTAGAATAGAAAAAAGAAAGCGTATGCGATTTAGTATGCAGGGGTTTTGTCTGTTAGTTGACGTTAATATGTTTGCTGACGTGATTGTGACCCTTGCACTCTATTTAGCACAGATGCCACAGTCTGTGTCAGAGCAGCTGTCATTCTTGTTTGGAACCATGAGGGGGCAGTATGAGCATACACTTAAAACATGCTTCCTCTTCCTCTAGCCTGGTTCAATATTCAGAGAATGAACTCCTGATTTGACACCAATTCCTCTTATTCACTTACAAATATGCCCTCTGTTCTTTATTGCTTTTTTTCGTTATGTTTTTCCCCTACCAAGTCTTTGTTCGACCCAACAATAGCAGCTTTCTAGTTTCTAGCACGCTTTTTTCTTACTTCTTTCATTCTCTCTACTCGCTGCTATGTGACGTTTTTAGGCTCTATGTTAATTTCCTCTTGTGCCCTGATTCAAATCCATCATTATCTTCATTATATGTCCCAGTTGTTTCCTTATCCCAAATGTGCCCCTTCTTTCTCACTTCATTCTCCCCTCTATGGTCCTCTGTAACACAAACTTTGCACATTCTCCCCCCCCCCCCACCAGATAGAGCCTCGTCTCTCTGCTCAGATGAAGGCGGTGTCTGCAGAGTATCTTGGTCCCACTCTGGACCCCTCTTCGGCGGGCAGCAAGCAGCAGTACATCACCAAGTCTCTGGCCTCACTCACGGACATCCAGGAGGATGGCCTGTGCCTAGGGACAGCCAGCCTGGGCCTCAGTGTGGCCCTGAGAGACACCTACCACAGGGACCGGGCCTCACGCACCAACAGCTTACCTATCAGGGGACACACCTTGTAAGTCAATGATGTCAATTTGGGCAAGGCCATGTCCTGTAAATGTCACCAGGAAAAGAGGGAATTATGGATTTGTTATCCTTTAGCCATGTTGAATTATATTATAACACCTCACAAGCAATAATGACGGCAGCGTTTTCTGATGGAGGAGCATTGTATTTTACACCCTCTATAGCAGGGGTTACCAACTTTTTTTGTTGCCCAGCAGTGTGTCAGATAAGCTCAAGTCGGCCCAACACAACAATAATTTTCACATTACTTTTAGCCACATGCTGTATGTAAACCCTCTATCAATACTACTTTGTTACTATTTCCCCATCACTTTCAGCTAACTATTTCAACAATTTGACAATTACTATTAGCTAACAGGTTAGACTTGCTCCCTTAAGCACTTTGAATCGCAACGTATACAGAGTTTCCTTCGCCAAAGTGCCCTTGAGCAGGATGAATAGCCCAGTCATTGAGTGAATAGAATAATTTGAAAGGGAGCATTTTTTATATTTATATATATATATATATATATATATATATATATATATATATTAGATACTTAGTTACATAAAGAAGCTGGACAGAAATAGAGAGAGATAGTTGCATGACCGTAACTAAACACACTGTGTAGGTTATCAAAAATATAACAAAAAGAGAAAACAACATCTCATAACAGAGACAAAGTTGTCTATTTCCTACTGCACATTTCATGAGCAGACAACCACTGGAAACTCGTTGAAGGTCTTGAATGTTTATGTTATAAAACCGCTACGGGGAAGGGAATCAATATCATTTGCATCAGCCCTCCGGGATGAGAAGCCTGGTTGATATTTAATAGAAATGAGTCTGCCAGTTGCCGTTATTCTATTAGAAATGATGTTAAACTGCATAAAACCCTTCGCTCATTAAAGACTCCCAACTGTTTACACAGGCGTGTATCATATTTTGCACTCCCATGAAAGCTTTGCTAAGTTTGTGTATGTGTGTGTGCTTGTGCGTGTGCTTGTGTGCGTGTGTGTCTCAGTCCCAGGCAATCTCGGGGTTATGACACCTCCCCTATAACGAGGAGGAAATCTTACGACCGCACATACAGGTACATGCACAGCGGTGCTCTAATTCCATGCTATTTTGTTGGCGAATCAATAAAAAATGTTTTACTGTGTTAAATGTTTTGAACCCCTTCCCTCTTAACGCTTTTTGTCCTTTCCTATCCTAACCCTTTCTCATCCCCCTCCTGGCCATTTATCAGGCCCACTGACGGCTACACACCACCCTCCTCCCCGCCTCTGAGGACCAGGAACGACCGCAACGTCTTCTCAAGGCTCACCAGCAACCAAACCCAAGGTTCTGCTCTAGACAAGTGGGTACACCTCATATGCGCGCACACACACACACACCACACATACACACAAACACACACGCACACACACACACACACACACACACACACACACACACACACACACACACACACACACACACACACACACACACACACACACACACACACACACACACACACACACACACACACACACACACACACACACACACACACACACACACACAGGATACATATACATGCAGAGGCTCACACAGGCCTTTTTGTCCTCACATTCATCTGATCAATTTAGTCTCACCTTGATCCGTTCCTTCTCTACCATGGTTCAATGTCTTCTCCTGGCCCTTAAGATAGGCTGAGGGTCAAGTCTTTTGAGAGGAAAAGAACAGCTTTTGTCTGCAGTGTTGTAAATGTGCCTCCCATGGGTGTGCTATTCTGACTGCATTTAGTCTTCAGATGAAAACCACACTGAAGACCCTTTTTATCTGGCATTATTGCAGTTTCCCTGGGGGGTGGGGCAAATGGTGAAAACCTTCACTGATCAAGGTGTTAATTTAGCTCAAGAGGCATCTAAAAGATCTGATCATCCAAACCACATTCACAGGCTGCATTTCGCAAACACTTATCAACACAAAAGCAAGGTGTTACTGCAGTTTGTGTGCAGCCCCATTTATAAGACTTACCAGGAAACCGATGCAAATCAGGACTGATGCAACACAGATTGTTACATCCCTTTTTGTAGAAACGCTCTGTCTGGCAGTTGTGGTTGGGGAGGACTAAAGCAGGACGTGGTACCATGATGTGTGTGTTTTTTAGATGAAGCGTTGTGAGTGACGATGATTTACAGGAGCAGCTCCGCAATTAATCTTTTCTCAAATTCTCCTGCTTGGTTGACACTCTGTCACAGGGAATTTGTTTCAAATTTTTTGGGGGGGGCATGTAGTTAGCTGTAGTGTGGAATTGGCATTTTTATTTCTAAATGTTTGTTTTCATGCTCAGAGGTGAAAGACTGATTGATATACGCCCCCGACGCATAATGTGTGTGTAGTCCAGCTCTTGTAAAAATGAGATGCATGTTAATGTCAGCTGTGAAGGGGGGCCAAGTCTGGAATGAGCAGCCACACTTTTCCCCCTGCTTCCTGCGCACAATCAATTCCAGCTCTCCACTTTGACAAATGCCAGCAGTTAATTTCCGTCAGCGTTGGACTCTGCCCCGGACTTGTTTGTTTTATAATCTTCATTAATCCGGAACATTTCTCTGCTTTATTGACCCCTAATTGTTAGCGAGGTTTGCTGTGTGAAAAGATTTAGGGTGTCGTATTTGCGTGTGTGTTCTGTTTGTGTGATTATTGGTGTGTCGGAGCCTGTGGGTTCTCATTATCTGGAGCAAGGGGTAGGTAAATGATACGACTGCTCGTCTTCTTTCCCTGCTGCTGTTTTTATTGGTAGCCATGTTGAATAGGCTCAGGGTAAGGGTGTCACAATACAGGTATTTGTACCGAACCGCAGAGGCCGTACCGTACCGAACTGCACCGTACCGCAATAAGTATTTGTGGCGTGAATAGCGTCATGATGGCGTAAATATGCAAAATGTATAAGCTTGTTTTTATTGAGTAGCGGAACTTTTATTTGAGAAGTATTTTTTTATTGGAGACTGCTGTTATTTTGCAGCAGTATTTTCTTTTCTATACTGAAAATTACCTATAGGCTGCAATTGTAGTTAATTCTCCACGCAGTTTTTTTTTTTTTTTTTGCAATTTTCCTCTTAACTAAGAACCGTACCATACAGAACCGAACCGTGACTTTTGTGTACCGTTACACCCCTAGCTCAGGGTGACAGTGTGGGAGGATATTTATGTCTCTGGTCGTGTGTGTAGTTCCCATGGGAGAAGCCTTCCCCTATAGAGCATTATACATAGGAATTACATTTTTTTTTATCTGTTGTTGAGTGGAGCATTCGCATTCTTGCAATGCGATGGAAGGTGTTAACATCATTTTGTCATTTGCACTCTCGTTTAAAATGAGGTGTGGGTGGCGTTAATGTTTTGTTTACCAAGCTAAATGTTTTTCCAACATTTTAAACCCTCATTTTCAGTTTGTATGGTTTCATTGTCCTGACATTACTCACACTGACCTAACTGTGACACTGAATTCATCCTCACAAGCGTACGTACATGCAAATCAAAATGAAGCTTATTTGAGACGAAATCATTAGAAAAGCTAATACGAATCATCTGTGGGATATCTTTGTAATTTGGTGTCAAATGAGAAGCTGTCTGCTGTGCAAATAAATGAAGATAGTGATGTTTTCAAGTACATCTCTGCGAGTTAAAAAAATAAACTATTAAAATGCAATAACACGTTTTGGTGATTGTGACTATGGATGCAGTCTGCTTCTGTTTTTCAACTGATCCTTTTCTTTTGTTATGCTGGATGAATCCCAGATCCTTTTCTTTGCATAATTCGCATCCTCCAAAAACAATGCATTTAAAAAAGGATTTTGTGGTGGGATTTTGAGGCGAATAGTACCATATATATGCTAATAGCCACGGGTGTGAAAGGCAATAAATACCAAGAAATGGCATTTCTGTCACCTTTTAATACTTGCTCCCTCCAGGCATATCCAGAACCTCTTTGTTGGATTATTTCATGCTCATAAGTATAAAGGACAGGCTCTCATGGTGATGAACCTCAGGCTATGAAATATTTACAATACAATAACACTTTTATTGCACTTTTACACTCATACCAGTGGTACCATTGGTGTGGTCTGGAATATTTTTTTCTTTCCTCCATAGCTTTGAGTGGGCTCCCCTGTGGTTTGATTGACAGCCTTATCCTCCATTCTGGATTTTCCCTCCTGTTAACCCTGTTTGAGTTCCCCTATGTTCTTGTCCGTACTAACTCCCCTAATATGGCTGAAAAGAGTAGACGTGGGAGTGGACACTGGCATCAGGGTCACACATTGAGGATAAGAACAAAAAAAAAGGGTTAGAAATTGTAACATGTAGTTATCTGACCTCTGTGTATGACTATACTGGCATCAGTGTTCCCTCCAGTTTTTTCTTTCAGTTACTTTTTTCTGCCTTGTTGGCGTTAATAGTTTCACCTTTCTGGGGGAAAAAAGAGTATTCACTTTTTTTCGGAGAGATCTTTGAAAAGATTGACACCACTCATGTATGCTATTTACGCTAATTATGAAGCTACAGCTAACTTAGCTTAGCATGTAGGACTAGAAATAAGGAAAAGCAGCTAACCCAGTTTTGTCCAAAGTTGACGTAAACCACCTATCAGCACCACTAAAGCTCACTGATTAACAAGAATTTCTTTGGTTTATCGGTTAACAATTGTGTAAAATGACAGGTTGTGGTTTTAGCTCATCACATTGTCGTGTGTACAATTGTAAATTGGTGAGCTTTTTTGTCACCTTTGGTCCAATCCAGGCCAGGTTTCAACCCGTTTCCATTAGTCATGCTAAGATAAGCTAACGGGCCGACGTAAGAGTGGTGTCAATTTTCTCTTCTTACTCGTGAAGAAAGGAATAATAGCGTTTCCCAAAATGTCAAACTATTTCTTTAAACCTTTTTAATGTTGGCCCTCACACTGATATGAGTGAAAAGTCAACTAAACCAACTATTGCTTAGTGTGGGTGTACCTCCAGTAAACATGGTTAACCAAGGAAAACATCTGCAGACAGTCAGGTCAAGGAATACAGCCTGCACAGTGGTTATCTTTGGGGGAGATAAAAAAATAAATAATCCCAAACGAACTACCTGATAATCACTGGACAAGCTCTATTGTTTGACTGAACTGTCCTGCCAGTTTGCTCACTGCCTTGTATCTAAAAACCCGTCCTTCAGTCACTTCTCCCTTTTAACCCTTTGCCAGTAACCCTTCTGTCTTTCCTTAGCGTTAACCCTTTCCTCTTCCCGCCCTATATCCCCCCTCCCTCCTCTCCTCTCCTGCTTCCTCTTCTGCCTCCAGGTCGGATGACAGCGACTCCTCGCTCTCCGAGGTGCTCAGGTAGAGGAACTGTCTTTATGTCTCTCTCTTGTTCTTCCCATTTTTTTGCCTGTGAACTCACCTGGCGTCATCTCGTCTCCACCAGTAGTCAGTCAAGTGCCTCTCTCCTCCACCCTCCCTTTCCCCCCTCCCCACTCACTCTGTGGGTGAGGTCGTTGTGGTGCATGTTTTAACCACATGCGGTTAACTGCTTGACCCGCCGGCTTCGCCCACCCGTGTGATGTCTGTGTTTCTCTGTGGTGTTGCTTGCGCCCCCACCAGTGCCTGAATGAACCATACCACTTTTCTACAGGCTGCAAGGGGGCGGGGGGGTGGAGGATTTCAAAATGTGCAAATATTATATCGAGAAACTTAAGTAACCACCTGACATTTTGATAAACCACTTGTGAGACAAGCATGATCACTAACTTCTTAGATATGTCATGGATTGGTTTCCAGTGAAGACTGCTGTATGGATAGAGATACATGTCCTTAAAGAAAATGGAATAGAATGACGTGACGTAACTATGATTTAAAAAATAATAATCTCCCCTTACTGACAATCCTTTCTATTTCTTTCTTTATCACGCACACACCCATTCAAATGGATGCACCTCTCAATACCTCTCTTCTCTATGTGTTTCTGTGTACTGCAGAGAGAGCACATGCTGATCTAACTCCCATGTTTTCATTAGTCCACTGGTCTCATGGTGCTTGGCCCTGCAACATCCATTAGCAGCCTTTATATAGTGCATGACAGCACACTATGATATCTTCAGCTGATAGACTGGGAACACTCTCTGCCATTTGGATCAGAGCCATGTTGTTAAAATAAAATAGAGTGCTGCATTAAGCAATAGTATACCATATGCAGGATGTTCTCATAGAGAACTTTTAACCACAAAGAAGGTATCCAGAATAATAATGCAACATAATGGTTTCCAGGCAGGTAAACAAGGCCGCTTTGTTAAGTGGAGTGGCTCCAAGTATTAAGGTTTGGGTTATAATACCTTTGCTTTTCTAACCAATGAGGATGGAAGTTCAGACTTTACTCCCACAACATGATAGGGTTAACAGCCTTCAGAGTGAGAAGGTTCATTCAAATGAAACTGCACCTCAAATTGTTATCCTATTGTTTTATTTTTTGAATCATCTTTCCTTTTATCCAACATTTATTAAAAAGATCATTTTAATAGAAGTAATTATAAAATGAGAAGGTGGAACACATTGTATGTAATGCTGTGAACACTCTATACAGCGGCCATCATAGCAAGGTATAGCTTCTGCAGAGGAATAGAAGCTGATTATCTGGCTTATTACATCTCTCCACTCACCCACATGTCCCACCACGTACCCTATTTTTCCTGTGCCCCCTGGAAGGCGATTGGCTGTGGAGGTGCTCAACTGAGAATCAGCCCCCACGTGATAGGCGGGGGAAATGGATGCTGCATGACTTCTCAGGACGTTGTGCTGTTTACATTTTTGAGTTGCAGGCTTCTGTGTGGTCTGTTTTCCAGGCTATTGATGAGAATTGTTTTTTGAGCTTCTTCTGTGCAAGTCGGTTCCCTATTGCCTTTCACGAGTCTTGGCAGAAATGCATGCAATCATCATTATTTTAATTTTTTTCGCTGGCTGATGATTGACAGTTTTTGAGTTTGTTTGGCATTTTTATGCACTGCAAAAAAAAAAAGATTCACTGAAAGCGTGGTTTAGTGTTTAATTTTTGATTTTGACGTGTGTACTTGTGGAGGTGTTCTCACGCTGGGAAGTATAGCAGACGTGCAGGCACAGAGGAGGAGCATGTGGCCATCTTTGACAAGTTTCAGGCACACCCTTCTGTATTCCGCTAACTCGGTCTGTTGAGAAACCAACCTGTCCCGAGTCGTGTGTGTGTGTGTGTGTATTCACAGATTCCCTCCTACCCCCTTCACATCATCATGCCTTCCCACACTGCTTTGCTCTCTATCCCACTCTCTCTCTCTCTCTCTCACACACACATATTCACACTCACACTATGCACCACTGGTGTTATTAGGAAGCCCACCAGGGACCAATTTTCCCACATTCCTCCTGCTTTTTCTCACCCTGTGCCATGCTCTGTCTCACTCTGCTGACTGCTCTCCAGGCACTCTGGGACTCTGGCCTGTCAGTGGGACACAGAGAGAGGGGGGGATTGAACAGAGGTTAAGCTGGAGAGATTCCACATGGTTTAAAAGATGCTGTGTATGTGAGAGAGGAGATATAAATACAGCTTGAATTGAAAAGCTGCTCTAACTGTTGCAGTGCCTTAATTGGGCTCCTCCACAACAAAAAGGAGGGAGAGGGCGGGGGAGCAGGTGGGATCAGAAAACCAACAGGAAGTGTGTGTGTGTGTGTGTGTGTGTGTGTGTGTGTGTGTGTGTGTGTGTGTGTGTGTGTGTGTGTGTGTGTGTGTGTGTGTGTGTGTGTGTGTGTGTGTGTGTGTGTGTGTGTGTGTGTGTGTGTGTGTGTGTGTGTGTGTGTGTGTGTGTGTGTGTGTGTGTGTCTTTGTGTTTGTGTGTTGCGATTGCTAATGTGCATCATTTATTTTAGGAGAGTGAGGTTGGTATGAGGTATGAGGTTTTGTATTGTGTCTGTTTCAATGAAAGTAGCATATTTTTGTGTTTCTGTGAGCATGTTTGTGATCAGCCTGCTTTTTTTTAAAAAAAGTGCACACATCTGTAGAAATCTAAAAAAGAAATCAGCCCGTCTGATTTATATTGAAGAGGCTGTGACCGTGTACGTGTGTTGTGTGATCCTTAGGGGTGTGATCAATCCCATCGGGGGTGTGAAGGGGGGGCGGACGGCTCCCCTGCAGAGTGTCTCTGTAGCAGAGGGCCATTCCAAGCCGGTCCTGTGTGTGGACGCTACAGATGAGCTGCTATTTACTGGATCCAAAGGTACACATGCCAATAACTGTACTCTAAAGTGCTTAATGTAAAGTTCCATTTCACTTTATGGCCATAATGGCTTCTGCTTTTAATAATTTATAGTATATATACTCTATAGCATTACGTATGTAATTTATAAAAGCTTGTGTACATTTTTTAGGTCAAACTAAATAACATGATGACTTGCTCTATTTCCAAGAGTGAGATACATATGCTTGACACCACTCCACACACCTCTGTCAAATATGTAGATGGTATTGAGAGGTGCTTAGCTTAGCATAGAGACAGGAGACGGGGGAAACAAAGGTAACAGTACAGTTTGTCACGTTTAGAAAGACAATTATAATGTGCTCATTTAGAGAGCTTAAGAGGTATGCAGGCAGACACTTTTTTACCTTTCAGAACCAGACCAGCTGTTGCCTGTCTTTATGCTAAGTTGAACTAACTGGATTAAGTTGAACTAACTGGATACTGAACGCATCTTCATTATTTTAGCGTACAGGCATGATAGTAGTAGCCTATTGATCTTCTCTTCTTGGAAGAATGAAAATAAGTACGTTTACCAAAAAGGACCAACTATTCCTCCAACCTGTACACAGCAATCTAAAAGTTGAGCTTAAATAGATGTAGATGTGGATATATTAGATATTTCATTTTCCTTTATTTATTCTCGAAAGATCAATTGAGGGTTACCCTCTTTTACAATGACGTCGAGACAAATTACAGATACACAATATACAATTAGAATACACAACAAGCTTACAAAGAGACAACAACAATTAAAACATTCAGATCAATTGAATAAAGCAGAACAATAGCCTAATTAAAACAGTTACAAGTGGAGTGGGGCTGATTCAAAATAATAACTTTAAATTGGTTAACAGTTACGAGTGTATTTATTTTAATTTGATGTTGTAGGCTGTTCCAGGAGTCAGTTAAATAGATATATAGATATATAAACATATAAACTATATATATGACATGATTTTTAAAGCCAACTGGAGCCAGGCTAGTTGTTTTCGCCTATTTCCAGGTTTTAAACTATTCTAGATCTAAATTATTCCTTTAGAAATTGGTTTTATACATGTATCAAATTGAGATTAATGACAACAAGGCATGTACTAAATAACCCAAATTGTGCTTTTGGTTGTGCACAGTATTTGAACTCCCCCTTCTCTCCTCTTCCTTCCAGATCGTACCTGTAAGATGTGGAACCTGGTGACAGGCCAGGAGATCGTCACCCTGAAAGGCCACCCCAACAACGTGGTGTCCGTCAAATATTGTCCTTCGTCTTGTCTGGTCTTCTCTGTCTCCACCTCTTACATCAAGGTGTGGGACATCCGTGACTCTGCCAAGTGTGTCCGCACGCTTACGTAAGTTTCCTCTCTAAGTATATTTTTATATAATGGATGTCCATTTTTTTCTGTTCAGCGGTGTGATATCAGTCGCAGAAAAGTGACAAATGAACAAAGACGTATTTGATGTAGATGTCATCTAGAGGTAAATGACAACTGACAAAATGGTCCTTGTTTCTCCCATTTATTTCTCTTCCTCGTGTTCCTCCATTTTATCCCCCCCCCCCCTCCCAACCAAAACACACACAGTTCATCGGGCCAGGTGGTCTCAGGCGATGTGTGTGCGGGCACCACCACCCGCACAATAACCTTTGCACAGGGTGAGTGTCAGATCAACCAGATCGCCCTCAACCCGTCGGGCTCTGTGCTCTACGCCGCTACTGGAAACATTGTTCGCATGTGGGACCTCAACAGGTACGTTTGGCACATTCTTCCATATATTCACCTAACTACTCATCCAATCACCCACGATGACACATAATGGTGTCTGAATGAAGAGATTTAAAATGGCTGTCAGAGGAAAAAGCGTACAGCAACTTTGCACTCATGCTATTAGTTGTGTGCTTGAACATGTTTTTCTCTCTTTTTTATTTTTACGAGCCACCCATTATGATCCTATTTTAATGGTTCTTGAGAAAAACAGGATGGACCAGACAGTGTGCTGAGGGGCTCAGACCTTTTTAAATGATGCATAACAACCCCCAGAAATGAAAAATGAATGTATTTACCATTTCTTCAGTTTCGTCTCTGCCTATGGCATTGCTCTGTCTCCGCAGTTTTACCCTTGAGACAGAAAGTGATTGAACTCAGTGAAAACTCAGTGGCACCTTGGTAATCAAATTGTAAAAGTAATGTATATCTCCTCCTTTGTGTGTGTGTGTGTGTGTGTGTGTGTGTGTGTGTGTGTGTGTGTGTGTGTGTGTGTGTGTGTGTGTGTGTGTGTGTGTGTGTGTGTGTGTGTGTGTGTGTGTGTGTGTGTGTGTGTGTGTGTGTGTGTGTGTGTGTGTGTGTGTGTGTGTGTGTGTGTGTGTGTGTGTGTGTGTGTGTTGAGTATAGGTTGCAAGCGATGGGTAAGCTGACGGGCCACATCGGCTCTGTCATGTGTCTGACGGTGGGACAGTCTCTGATGGGAAAAGACCAAGTGATCACTGGCTCCAAAGACCATTATGTCAAGGTTTGCCTCTCTTTCTCTCTCTCTCTCATTTACTCACACACGCACACACACACACACACACACACACACACACACACACACACACACACACACACACACATACACCTGAGTGACACAGATGCAGACACATATCTTACAGTCTCCTGCTTCCTCTTCTCTCCTCAGGTATTTGACGTGACAGAGGGGACTCTGGGTAATGTAGGCCCAGCTCATAACTTTGAGCCGCCCCATTACGACGGCATCGAGTGTTTGGCTGTACAGGGAGATATGCTGTTCAGCGGGTCCAGAGACAACGGCATCAAAAAATGGGATCTGGAGCAGCAGGAGCTCACTCAGGTGTGTGTGTGTGTCTGTGTGTGTCTGTGTGTGTCTGTGTGTCTGCATGTAAAGTGTGTGTGTTTCTTTTATACGATTTGCTTTATTGATGGAGGGCAGAGTCAAGGCCTATTTCAAATATGAGCTGTATGTTTTCTATGCTACTCAGTATGTGAGGTCAGCAGGGTAGAGTTAAAGCCACTACGAGTAAGTCGGCACGTTGGCGACACCTTTGAACAAAAGCGGTAGTATTATTACGACGCCAGCTGTCGTGAAGCTGTTTTCTAGCTCGTGCAGGGCGTTCAGATTCAAATAATCAGGAAGCAATATGGTGCGTGTCCGTGTGTTGAAAGCAAAGTGTGAGGGCACCGGACTCTTTTCGGCTCCGTGAGTCTATGGGTGACACAGCATCAACTAATGCCAGTAAGTGCTAAACACACCTGATTGCAATGAGTTGATGCATTGTCACCTCTCACGGAGCTGAACGAGTCCGTGTCCCCACACAAAGCGAATGAACGAGAGATGGCAGTTAGTTAGTATGGATCACGATGAGGTAATGTGTTTATGTTGTAAATAATGACTATTTCAGATGAATAATGGTCATCTGATGATGCTGGTGAGGCAAAGTAAACTTTGTTTTAGTAGGCTACCGCCGTGAAATTGTGTATACGTTGCTTGGCAACGCCCTCCCGCCCGACTATCACTCTCCCTTTTCGCTTTTCTTCATTGCATTTTCTTTTTTTTCTTTTATGGTTCAGCCCCGTTATCGGTCATTATGACGACAAACAACTGTCTCAAACAAGGCTCCCGCTCCCCTTCCCTCACCTGGAGGGATAGGCTTCTCAAATCGCGTAACTGCGCCACACTGAAATCTGTGACCAATACGGATATGTGACCATAGAGCATGCACGTGTGAACCGAAAATCGGACTAGGTGTACGACCAGATCAAATGCAGTAATAAAAACTATATAAAAACGTCTTTCTTTGCACTGATGGTCTCGTTTGCTGTTAAAGGTAATTTATGATTATGAGAGGAAACATGAGGCTGTTTAAAAGATATTTAAAAGTTACTCGTTGCCGCTTTAAGCAAAATGCAGAATTCTTTTATATTTGTGTGGAATGAATTCAATACATCCGTTTAAAACCCCAAGTGTGCTTCAGTGCAGCTCCTGACACTATGTGCCGAGCCTGCAGCTAGAAACAACAACAGAGTCCATGGTTCTCTGGCTGTTCATTCCTCATCTCTTGACCCTTGTAATTTTATTAGCAAAAGTTTTCTTTCCATAAGGTGAAAGTGTGGAAGATAGAGTGCCAGCGCAGTATAAAAAGGCTTTTGGAGATTATTTTGGGAAAAATGCTTCTTGTCAGTGAGGGTGGAACACTTGAAGGGCTGTTGCTACTAGTGTGGAGTAGAGTATTTTGAAAATCAACTGATAGGTAAGTAACTTTTCAAGCCAGATTCCATAGCCATGCTAGGAGCTCTGTGAGGGTGTACTTAGGCACCGGTTAATGCCAGAATGCTAACATACTCACTATGACATGTGAACATGCTGATGTTTAGCAGGTATACTGTTTATCATGTTCATCATCTTAGTTCACGTGTTTCATTTTTTTTATTGGCCACCTAAACAGGACAACGTTTGCTTGAGGCTGATGGGTCATTAGTTTGGTATTGGTATGATAAAGCAAGACCAGATAATGGCAGTCAACTCAATATTTGTTGAGATATCTCAGCCTGTAATAACTGTTAAACAACTGCAACCAATGGGAAAAAAACAACAATTTGAAGACATGTTTGAGTTTTCAAACATTAAATGGAATACATGTTTTAAGATAATAAACGAAGAACTAAATATTTAAAAAAAAAAATAATAATAACCATTTGTTTATTGCAGACAGTAGATAGAAGCAAACAACTATTCAAATGTAAGCAGGGTTTAATATCTCAGCACTAAACTAAGATTTTCATTCATGAAATTTGGAAACATCCATCAGGACCAAAGGGCCTAAAACCAGTTTGTAAAAAGATAAGTGTGTTTGGTTGCATGTGTTGACTTCTGAAGTGCATCTTGTGTATCCTCTGTTGCTTGCATATGTTGTTAATTCATTCAAATGCACCTTGTGTGGCTGGATGTGGCTTAATTATGTCCATCTCAGTACTATGCAAATGTAGCAGCACTTTCTCAAGTCGTTAGCATAAGTTCTGTTTAGCCTTTGTTTATCCGGAGAACAGGGAAAACAAATCCGAAAGATGTTATTACTTTCATTCAAAGGCTGAATTCAATCTCAGTCAGGGCTGTGGTCTGTGGCATTCGACCTTAACCTCATTTTGTGAAGCAGGCAACACAATCCACTTTGCAATCTCTTGTCTCATTATGTAAATAGGTACAAATTGTGGCTTAGGGTATAATAAAATATATTACTGTGGACTCTGAAACTCCCTCAGGATAGCTGCCGAGCTCTGACCCCTCTGGTAAAATGCTTACACCATTGTTATTCTTATGCGTTGCAATTTGTTCATAATTACCCAACCCTGTAGTTTAGTGATTCCCAGTTGCTTGATATATTTTTATACCTCCTGCAAACAATTTCAAGTGTATGTGTTTTAATGGTTTGTCAACGTCATTGCGCAACCATTACTGCAGGGTGGTGTAGCGCTCTATTAGATGTTGGAAATCATTTGCACATTATTGTACCCACTGCTGTAAAGTTGTTACAGATAGCGAGGCAGACAAATTCCCAAGGCTTCCTCCATTTTCCTTTTGTTTAAAAGAGGGATTTCTAATTTGTATGTGGCAAACAGGGAGGCCAAACACACACACACACACACACACACACACACACACACACACACACACACACACACACACACACACACACACACACACACACACACACACACACAAACACACACTAGCTAAAAGCATCTGTTTTCTTCTAAAGGACATTCACACCTCCAAGATGTTACAGCAGCAGAAAGCTCTGCTGGGTGTCCATCTGTATCTATTAGTGGCAACAGATTACTGTTTCTGCTTCTAAATGGATTGTACCAGTCCAGTCTCAAATAGTACTTATTTTTGTTCTATTGTGAATCACACATTATTGAGAGCTACTGAGTCATGCTGTATTTCAATACACACCGTTGTTTACACAAAGCAATTACATTTATGTCTGCACCCAATTAGGTTAAATTAAAATTATGTCTATGTTGAGTGGATTACATTGCAAGTTATAGCCATTTTGATTAGATTCGATAATGTCACTCACAGTAAATGATCTCAGTGTGGACTATTGTTCAGTGGGAGTCACTTAACATTAAAACCTATTTGGAGCTCTGTTTCCTGATATAATCCCCTTCACAGTAAAATAATACTGTTTGTTTTTTTCTTGCCCGCAAATGAGAAAAGAAAAAAAGAGGTAACTTCAATTAATGTGGATAACCTGAAGAACAATCTGATGGTAGCTACAGTGGAAATAAATGCTATTAGCGGACCGGTGTAATAAGGCTAATCTCTAAATGCAACATAAATATAACAAATAATGACAGCAGCACAAAAAACACACATACACACACACAACTGGAAAGAGTTGTGTTCCATGTTTAGAGGGAAATTCATCTGCAGCCCAGTTGGGTTGAGGCAAACAAAAACAAAACAACAATGGCGAAACCCAATGTTTAGGTGTGATACCTAAAGTTTGCTTGAATTCAAACGGCTTTTTGCACATGTATTCTGTATTTTAAGCTATACAGTCTGTGATTTGAAGGCGGTGTTCAGACTGATGATGTATACATCTCACTTCTGCAGTGATGCTTCATCATAAACAGGGTTCACTGTGTTCGTCAATTTTCTATCTAGCTCAAAAACCTTTGATAGAAAGTGTGATGCGTTTTGTCCGTGTGTTACGTTTTGTCGTGTTGAGTTACAGATACAATAATAGCGTGACCTAAAATGTATCTGTACACAAAAACCTAAAGGGGCAAGTAACTAATAAATCAACCCTCACACTTTGGCAAATACCTCCTCTGCAATTTAGAATGAAGACAATTGAAACACTTGTTTTTAGCCTTAGTTGGTCACTTTTCTCTTGTTGCTTTATGAAATAGCAGCATATGCCAGTGTTATTATCTCAGTAAACCCAAGGCAGACAGATCCATTCTCAGTTCATGAATCACGTTTGAAGCCAGTGCAAAAATACTGAACATAAAGATACATGAGCTAAGAATAACTACGGTAGGTTGAGGCTAAATACAGCAGCGGTAAGTCTCAAGCCTCACTTGTATGTTGCCTAGCAACAATGTGCGTTATCCGCTTAAGAAATATACTGCCTTATTGAGGATGGCTCATTTCAAATGAACATTCATGTTTTTCTACTGTTATTTTAGGAACGCAATGACTCACATACCTCTGTCACCCTTCCACAGCGACTTATTATGTGTTGTTGTATGTTTCATGTAAAATAACTGCATTTCTCTGACATTATGTCTCCCTGCCTTGACCTTTTATACAGCAAATCCCCAATGCCCATAAGGACTGGGTTTGCGCTCTGGCGTACGTCCCCGGCCGGCCCATGCTGCTGAGCGGCTGTCGGGGCGGCATGCTGAAGGTGTGGAACGTAGACAACTTTACCCCCATCGGAGAGGTCAAAGGTCATGACAGCCCCATCAACGCCATATGTGCCAACGCAAGACATGTGTTCACTGCATCCAGGTAAGAAGAAAAATGTTATGAACCGCATTACTCAAACTGTGTCTTAAAATAGAAGTATCCATCCAAGGGTTTTCATTTTATGAATGAAATGGCATTCTCTTCACATAGAGATTAATGGGCGGAAAGAATGATTTCCTTTGCAGATAATCAGTTTTGAGCAAGCAACTAGGGAAGTGTAGTGAGTTTAGCTACAAGTTACTCTAATCCGCAGCACTGTTTACTACTGTTTGAGTAACGTTTGCATAAAACTACAGTTTCTAGCTGTTTTAGGAGTTAACCTGAAATAAAAGCAAACAATTTTTTTTTTATGAACTTTTTATGATTTGAATTCATCAATGGGAACAAGGGGGCTTGGAGCTGAGTGCCATGGATGAGCTTATTGTTTTTTGCTGTTGATGATTGGACAGGTGCGTGTCGGCCTTGTCTAGCTCAGAGAGGATCAAAACTAAATCCTGTTTTTCTGAGCTCTTCGCCGCTCCAGAACAGGGATGATGCTTGTTGACTTTCTGAGTGGCACATTGTGCAGCCTCTTCAGTCCGTCGGCGTTCATTTTCTCCACTTCAGATTCCACTGGTGGGCTTAACTGGAGCTGACTACTGTAACTTTTCTACTCTCTCTCTCTCTCTCTCTCTCTCTCTCTCTCCTTCCTGTCTTCTCACTCTCTCGTTTCATCGCGTCATTATTAATCTCATATCTGGCTGTGTTGCTGTTTTCCTTCTGTCATCTTTTTTCTGTGGACAAAAATGTTCTCTCAAACTTAAACCCTTTGCCCTCCTCCTCTCCTCTTGTCCCCCCCCTCCCCCTCCACCCCTCCCTGTGGTGGATCCCAGTGACTGCAGGGTGAAGCTGTGGAGCTATGTGCCAGGCTTGACCCCGTGTCTCCCTCGACGGGTCCTGGCCATCAAGGGCCGAGCCACCAGCCTCCCATGATTTGCCTCTTCTCCGCTCACCAACCCTCCCTATCCTCTGGTACTCTCTATTTCACTCATTTCCACCTTCTATCTATTCCATGCTTCGTTTCTTACCCCCCCCCCCCTTAGCTATTGCATTTGCTTTAGCTGGGTAACCTGGGTGATACCTGCACTATTCTGTTTGCTGTTTCTATCTTACGTTTCATTTTCTATAATGTTTTGGGTTGTTTTTAATATATATATTTTTTTTAATGTCTTCTACTTAAAATAATAATTTGACATTTGATTATGTCTTATTTAATGTTTATTTACATAGAACAATTGTGTAGCATACACCAATGCCACACACCACAGCATATAGCTTAGGCCAATTATTCGGATGCCTGTCCCTAGCTGGGCCTTTTAAAAAAGACTTAGTAACCAATTTTAGAAATGAACCTAATTTCCTGTCCAATAAAGAGTTGGATAAGAAGATCGATACCACTCCCATGGCTGTCCATTCAGTATAAGGCTACAGCCAGTAAACGCTTTACTTTAGCATAGAACCTGGAACACTTCAGATGTAGTTCGGATGACGCAAATGAGATACTATAAGTGAATTTGTGAGTTTTTGGCAGCTGGATCTTGTCACCTCGGGTTCCCCCAAGGTTCTTTAATCTTAATGCTCTGCCAAGATAGCTTTTTCATTTCTTGTACAGACATAAGTGGTATTGATGTTCTCATCTAACTCTGAGCGAGAAATCCATAAGCATATGTATTGCATGTATTCTTCAAAACACTCACAGCATTCTCGCTTTAGAAAGAAAATCTCAAAATTTACATTTAGCGTCCCCTAACACCAATCAAAGAGCACTGCTAAGTTCTTAAGCTAGTGTAAATGAAAGAGTGTGTGCTGTCCCGTGCCAGGTGTTGTGACTAGCAAAGCGGGAATGTGCAACAAAGTGAAAATGAAATTGCCTGGTCAGTTGGGAGAAGAGTTGCTGGCAAGTTGATTAGCTTGACTTGTTGCTGAGTATGATTCATATACTTAGCACACCACGGAGAAAGGCCTTTTAATGAACTGTGTTGTGTGCGCATGTGTGTGCCTGCCTGCGTGATTTGTGCTTTGAAGTCAGTCTCTTTGGGGGTTGTGTCTGATGTACAATGGGGTTGTTTTGAAAGGGAAGACTGCCTGATTGATGCCTTTGTTGTTGTGTTTTCCTTGCTTTCCTCTGCTCATCATCCCACCCCCTCTTTCTCTCCGTTTCTCTCCAGCGACAAGACAGTGAAGATCTGGTCGTCAAAGGTGTGGAGGAAGAGGTGACAACCGACGTGACGTCGGGTCCTTTGTCCGCCATCCTGCTGAAACTACAGCCACGACATCTGTGGCCTGCTCACTTCTAGCAATGAGATGAAAAACACAGTCTCCAAAGGCAATCAAGGTGTTTGTCTTCTTTGCCAAGGTGCAAAATGACAAAGGCAAGGCAGAATATGTATTCAGAGGCAAACCAAAATAATTGCCTTTTTGGATTTTTTTTTATTTTTTATTTTTTTTTACTGCCAATTTTAAAGTGCCATTCAAGGTGTGATGCCACTTGGACTAGATAAGCCGCATCTTTCCGGCCGTGGATGCTCCAGGCACAACAGTTTCTCTCTTGAGAACTACCGCAGCCTGTTATTAAAAGAAGAAAAAAAAGTGTCCTTCAGCTTCTTTCGCCAAGGTAAAAACCCTTGCGGAACAGCGAGAGATACATTTGCTCTTAGACATGTTTATTTCTGTTGTCTGAAAGTCAGGGAGATTGACACATCCCAGAGGGACTTCGACTAACAACTGGGAGCTCTGTTCTTCCATTCAGGACTGTAAGTGTTCATTAGCGTTGTGACTGTGCTGATACTGAACACTTTGGACGGTCATCACAATGTTCATCACAACGGATGATCAACAGACTATGATCTTGGGTTCAACATAGCTGGAAATTTTCATTTTGTTTGGAAACGTCCTCCAATCACTTTCATTTCAAGTCGCTCTCGGTTTATCACTGAAACCTTTTTTTTGTGTTACACAATTCGTGTTAATAGTTTTTAGATTACTTTTGTTAATTTATTTTTTTCCCCTACCTCAGTTATTTTGGCATGAGGTGGGAGGGAACATTTTTTACGGGTCTCTGTGTGTCCAAAAACCTGGTGCTCTTTATTTAAGGCCTGGCTCTTCATCTCTGTGTGGATGTGTCCTCTGTGGCCCTTCAAGCTATCGGACGGTCTAGCTGCTGACCTTGCAAAAAGGCGAGCACACTTGCACAAGTGAGGTAGCACTGGCACAGCCTGAGGAATCTGACTGGGTTTAACTACTGAAGTGCTAACTGCTGCAAAAAACTAGGAAACACCCCTGCAGATGCACATGACCCAAACAGTACACACCTGCAGTACGCACTTCTTAGACAGTATGTGAGTTAGGTGCTCCATTGAGGCCAAAGTGACGGATCATTATCTCAACCATCCCACCGTACCTGCCATTTATCCTCCACACAGATGGTAATAGGAGCCCTACGCATTTCACCCCTGCCTGCTTTCTGCTCCACTCTCATCTTAAAGGTTTGGTGACTGTGTCAGCCTGATCAGCCTCACCGAGGAGTCCACCTCATTCCCAGCCACTGAACTTCTCTGGGAAGCCAATTTAATTAGAATTTTTTTGCAGCTCCACCGGCTGCTTTTCAGGCAAGATTACTTGGGTGAAAGTAGGTCACAACGGAGAGGAATTTCTTGGTTAAATCCCAATTTTCTTCCACCCACCATTTGCTGCTACTTTAAAAGGCGGGAAGAAACTTCCCGTACCCGTGCACTGATGTACAAATCTGTTTATGTGTTTGGGCAACACACACTTATGCACTAGCCGTGGCCACTCACAACAGATTTCAGTGGCTGTTTCGGTTCTCCATCTTGCCTGATAGGTCCTGGCATCCCTCACTGTGATGATTTAGTGTCTCTTTAATGAAACAAACTCAGCACTGCAGCACTCCGCCTGCACACACACATATATGCCCATACATACACGCCGCAGTAGTAAAAGTAATCGAGTCATAAAAGACTGTTCCATAATCTTTTTTCAAGTCGCTTTTGATTCCATATAATAGTAAGCATTGGCACAACCTTCCAAAACGATTTGAAAGCTTGATATAAAAAACAAACAATTTGTGACTGTTGGTGTCACAATATCACAGTTGAGTTTTCTTCAGCTCTGTAATAACTTCTTAAATTCAGTTCACTTCTTATTATATTAAAGATCCACAAACATGTGTGGCCAAATAAACCTGTATTTTCAGCGTACTTCCTGCAAATTCTCCCTTTTTTTAGAGGGAGTATATGTTTAATGTTGCCATAAGTTTGAAGCTGCTTCCATTCTCCAAAAGCAATGATATGGGGTTTGGTTTTATGATTTGGGTGGGGTGGAGTTAGAAACTCAGGTAAATGTAGAATGATGATATAAGTCTTTACTTTAATCAGTAGTTGACCCTGTGAATTGAGGTAGCTCTTTGAATTGACCAAATGCCTTGTTTTAGAGTTTTTCTCTTTACCTTGAGAAAGAAACGGTACTATCATTGTACCAGTCCTTTTTGTAAAAATAGATCATTTCCATGTTTTTGCTTTTTGCATTTGATTCCCTTTACTTATAATCCATGTACTGTGCTTTTCTGTACAAAATGTGCTCAACTTAAATGTCATCTTGCCCAAAGCAGAATGCCCTGCACCTGGACCATAATAACTTGTTTAAAATATGTATGAATAAGGTGATTTGTACAGTAGTTTGTCCATTAAACTGGATTCAGCGGTACAAAACATGGTTCGGTAGGGAAATGAACTATAACGACATCATTGGTATTTATTAAGACTTTGAATCAGACAAGATCTTTCACTCTCCACTATGTATTCATCTGTGCTAATTAGCCAAACTGACCCCTGATCACCAGTTCTGTGGTGTGTTTAATGTGATAACATTGCTAATTGTAGACAGCCCTTATCTCTTTTTTTATCGTTTTCCCTTCTCCGGACTCCGACTATTAGCTTGAGAAGATGTTGTACTGTAGCTTCAGGCGCTCTCTTGTGCCGTGTGCTTGTTTAAATGATGAAGGATGCATTATGTTACTGGTTTCTACGTAATGGGTTAATTGGACTAAACTTGTACATTCAGTAGGCAATTCATCCTCTCCCTGTATTGCCAATAACACCGGAATGGATTTGCTATTGGAATCCTCTAAAGGATTTGTTTGGATTCTTAAGCGTTGATGTGCTTCACAAAAGATGCTTGCTCGGAAAATGCTTTACAGCCAGGCAGAAGCTGTAAAATTGATTATCTGATCTTGGATCAGCCCCACCCACTCAAAGTTGTCTCCCGAGTTCTGAGCCTTGTATTCTTCCGATGTCAGCACATGAATTGACAATGTGTAAATAGATGTCATACCTTTTTTTTTATATATATATAACTGAGGAGATTTAGTCAAGGTTAACTGACTTCTTTCTCATCAGCTGGCCTCAGAAAGAATCTCTACAAGTTAGAAAATGACCTACACTTTCGGTTCATGAACACTGCTGTGAATACTGTGTTTTTATGTATAAAGCCTAGTTCTAGACTTAGTTTACGAAGAGTTATGAGTCCCAAATGAGGCTTAAATCACTGATATTGTACTGAAAAGGACACCTCTGTCAAGCTCTACAATAGGTTTAGAAATCAATATTAATGTGTGCTGATACAGTATGTAAGATAACAGTCAAATGTCTTACTTTGGTTTTCCCCAGTGGTGGTTTTAAAAAAAAACATGGAAGTAAACAACAATATATTCTGCATGCCTTCAGATCTCACCTTGGGACTTGGTATGAAATGACCATTCAATAAGCCCTGCCCTAACATGGTAACACTGTAGTTGCTACGCCTTTCAAGCTCGTCATCCGTTCTCGCATGGATGACAGTGGCACTCGAAATGAGCAGTCATTTTTTGAACAGCGCGCCCTCTGTTTCACATAGAACTAAACTTACGCAGACTACTACTGAAATGGTGGTGTTATTTATGCCTGTTTTCTTTTTTTAAACTATGCTTCACTTAAATAAAAATAAAAAGATTGCTCTTATGTTTTGGTTTTGGAAAAGCTTAAAAAAAACATCACCCTCAAAACTCTTAATATATTAGATTAGATATAGATATAAATAATCCAAACTTTGCCAGGGGCTTAGTTACAAATTACCATACTATGATCAGACAATCACGTTTTGGGGCAGGGCTTAGAGAATGGTCCTTTTGCTGAAAACAAATGCACAGATTGAACCAAGTTGTAGTAGTCAAACAACAGACAACCAATGTATAGTGACTGTAACCTGTCTGTTTGGTCAAGAGAACAGATTGACCACCTGAAGTATTTCCAGTCCAGTCCAGTCCAGCCTAGCCCAACCATCTATCACTGCTAGGAAATTCAACCTATTGCCTAGTCAGTGTCTCAGCTTCAGCCTTGTGCCTCAGCCAACAGGCCTTAAACTGCCTTACATGAACAGAATGTGTATGTAGGATAACAAATGACCATTCAACCAATATCTTGAATCTGTAACCGACTTATTCTGTGGTGTGTTCATTGTCCTACAGATAGTAGAATTGGGTTGTTGTTGTAAGTTACACAATGTCTCTGCTCACTTTATCAGTACGGCTGAAAAGACTTTCAACTTTGCCTCAGGCTTCTGAGGGGATGGGAATGGCATTTAGACATAATAAACAGGGCTGCTGATCGAGAGGGCACTTTGCTGCTTTGGCTGTTGGCCTGAGAATTACACTCTTACACACTGCTTCTCTGCAGCCGGTCCAGTAGTTTTGTTCTATCCAGGTGTATTGAGCTCACATCATGGTAATGCAATACGCCGCAGTGTGAATGATGTACTCCTGGGACATAAAGTGCAGGGTCCAAGGTCATTTGTGCCTTTTATTGCACGGACTAAACTCCCTCCTAATTAAGTGTAAATGTGTGTACAGTTTTTAGTTTTTTTTCATTTGACAATGTGCATGCTGCGACCAAGCCGTGTAAAATATCTCTCTGTAAATAATGTAAGTAAATATTTAATGAAGGACCCAAGAGTTCCTCAAGAAAATAAATGAGCTAAAAACAGCCTGTCTTCTGGTGTGATGAATCCACATCAGATCGTATTGCGTATTGATTTCTTTCATATGTAATTTGGATTTTAAACATCACACTCTTCTTTGCCAATGGACGAGGAGTGTAAGATAAAGGGATAAACAGGTTGTAAATGGGGGGGATGTTTCCCTTCCAGTTGTATTTATTTCTACTTCACGGCTAAAGATACAGACCCAAAAGTCATACATCTTCAATCTTCATGTCCTTTGCGAACCCTGATCATTAACTTGTGTCGGGCAGCGCTTGTCCCTGCATCGACGGGAGGCTCAAGCATTGTGATGTACGACGGCCATTACCGCCTCCAGAGGAGGCAAACAACCATTTGAAGATGCCAGTCACAATCGAAAGAAAATCCATACACAAACCCTGCAGCCATACGCCAACTGCATCTGCTATCTCTCCGTATGATAAACTCCTGAAAGTTCAACTGGATGTCTTCGCCATGTTTGATAAGACTACAACGCTCCAGTAAATCTGTTTTTACTTTGCCGATCCATCAATCTCTGTCCTAGTCCATCAATCTTCCTGTCAGGACAAAAATCAATTGGACTTTCAACCAAATACTCTGAGCGAATAGTAAATGCCCTATATTCATTATTCTTGCTGGTGAGAAAAAAAGGGGGTGTCGAAACCAATGTGTCAGTTGATCCCACCACATTACACTGTTCACAGATACAAAGGTCTTGATGGGCTTATTATAAAGTGTCGTACATGTAAAGGTAAATACATTGAGTTGACTGATAATTTGGAGCAGAAAAGGATTGGGATGGATAGATGCAATATTTATGCTGTTTTTACATGATGGAGGGTACAGAAAGCAGCTCTGAAGTAAAAATAGGCGAGGTAAACTGGGAACATAGTGCACACAATACATCTTATATATATAAGAGATGGAAGAAACATGTGAAGAGTGACACTTAAACATGTCATCAGAGAATGGTCTAACCCAGAAATAAAATATTGAAGCTAATGTGGAAATAGCCCCACAACATTTCTAGTGAATGCTTCTCACAAAGTGCTTGTGCTTGTAATTATTTAGCCTACTAGTCCCTTCTAAGTAATATGGGAGCATCACGGTGAGAGACAGCTAAATTCAGTCTTGGAAAAATGATTTCATACAAAACATGAACTCTGAGAGGATTTTAATGCTGAGGGAAGTCATGGACGGCTTAAAAAAAATCTAAATCCCCACTATTTGTCAGATGGAGCATCTGCATGGTCACTGAACAAAGCCTTCCGACTATCATCTAAATAGCTCGGTCTAATCCTATTATACCCTCTCTCTTTGAGTCCGGTTTTACACAGCACACGCACACAAGCTCTCCCTCCTCACTAGCATATCAGAGGGACACAACGCAGTCATGAACATGGGCGGATAATTAAAAAACACAATGCCAACGTCTTTGCAATGATTGTGGGGTTTTTTTTTGTGTGAGGGAGATTTGCTGGCAGTGTTCATGAATGTTTATAATGTGTTTTAACATTTCATTCATTCAGAGATCAGTCACATTCACGTCAAGCTGGTTATCTGTTCAGGTGGCCAAAGGAATGAGTCATTTTAGACGAGTAAAAAGTCAGTGACGCATTCAGTGTGGATGACAAGGGGCAGCACTTATTTGTCATATATTACTGTGTAACTCCTTACAGTCCAGTGTAATGTCCCTTCATTAGAAAAAAGACGTATTGTCCATCCAGGCTTTTGATCATCAGTTTAAATGCCACCTACATTATTTTGTGATATCGAGAAAAAAAACCCTCCTTCCCCTGTGATTGCGAACTAGTTATCTAGTGATCTTGGGAAAAGAAGGTTATTTCCTTTTTTCACTATTGAATGCTTTTTAACAGAATATGAGAACCGCCATTCTTGCAATGATATTTTAATGCTGTTATTTTGTGATCCACGAGGAAAAAAAGGTGTTTTCTTATTATTATTTATAACAATCAAACCCATTTTTGCAGATACCTTATCTCAAACAAAGACAAAACAAGAAACTAAGCTGAAAACCAAAGCTTGTGTTCTTATAATAACAAGAAAAACAAACGGTTGTTTCCTCAGTACCAGATCAACACAATTATTTTGTAACCTCAAGAAAACGGCCTTTGTGTGTTTTCACAAGACCAACCTTGTGAAAAACCACACCTCAAAAATAATTGAAAACACTATAGCCTATACCATTCTCAGCCTCTGTTCAATAGGATAAGATAGGTCAAATTCTATATAGCTTTTTGTTGTTGTTTTTCTTCTGTATTTGGTGCTCCTCTGTTTTTCAGTTCATCCGGTAGGCTATGGCATTGGCTATTAAGTGTTATGGAAACTACAGTGGTGCTTCCATTTCTATCTTAAATAAACCCGTATTGCTGCACTGGGCTTCATAATATGACTCATGTCCTCAGTGGAGGAGGACTGAAAGTCCATGGTTAATGTCCTTTCACACGGTTCTTTTCAACCGCAGATGAAAAACACTTTTATTGGAAACAGTTTAAATGACTACTTCATGGTTCAGAAAGGTAGCAACACATATTTATTCAATATAGAAATAGATTATCACACTGAACGCTTATTGTTAACATAAATAACTTTCTCTTTTGCAACCTGTTGGAAACCACTGTCTTTTCATCTCCACACTGTGTAAGCAACATTCCTTGTTCTCACTTTGTCTTCTTCTTTGATTCGTCAGCCTTTGCGTTGTGTTCTGCGCTCCTCCAAGGCAGGAAGTTGTAGGAGACCAGAGCTGTGATGAGGTAGGTGACCATGCCCGTGTATGATCCCAGCACCAGGCACAGTGGCTGTGCTAGCACAAACAGTAAGAACACGTTCAGGGACGCCCGGTCATCCAGCTCCACCCGGTCGTCCTTTGTGACTTGGACCATTCGGAAAAAATAGATCAGCGCCACCGCCGGGTAGAAGGCCAATTCCATGGTGATGACAGGATGAGGCTCCAATGCACTGGAAAGCGTTTTAGATTTAATGTATGTGTTGAAAAGTGCTGTAGGTTGTAAAAGCTCCACTGAAGTATTTAGTGAGAGTATTTTCAGAGACACACTCACCATGTAGAGATCCCTTTGAAGTGGGAAGGTGGATCTGACTGAAAAAAAGACTTGGACCTTTGACCCATCATCACAACTATCCTGTCAAACATTATCCACCTCCTATGTTCCTTATCAGGACACTTGACAGTTGTTACCTTCTAACACAATCTGCTTTATATTTATGTGTGTGTGAGTGTGTGAGAGAGAGAGAGAGAGAAAGCACTCCTTTAAAAAAACACAGATGCAAACCAAAGCGATTATACTGTGCTTTCATGTGTATCTTATTAAATCCGCAGACAGCGTTCCTCAATGAAAATATTCTTTTAGTGTGTCAAAGTGACCTTCATTTGTCAGAGACATGACTCAGTGAGCTTGTGTGAATTGAATATCATGTTGTTTGTGTATTATGTTGAAAAAAACATTCCCATTCTTTTAGAGAATGTGGTCTTTGACCTGTACACTATAGTCAGTGATAATTACACTGACTCATTCATACATACCTGAATAATGAGCCACACAAACAATAAAAACTGAATCACTGTAGGATATGTGCAGTCCTCTTTTGACAAGAATAACAGAACACAATTTAAATAATTGAATAGCTTTTTTATTTTTTGCTGGGGGTTTTATTATATATATTTTTTGATTCACAACAAATTGCTTTTCTGCTGTATATTTTAATATCGGTCTTTATCACCAAGTTTAAAGGTGCATTGTGTGATTTGTATTTTGTTTCTAGATGGCCACACACCCTTGCTAACCCCTCCCGTTCTGAGAAATTACAGGAGCTACGGTGGCCTTGAAGGACAAGAAACTACCTCAAGTCTTTCTACAATATATCAAGTGATGAGCATAGATGCATTCAGGTATGTACTTATTCGTCTTCGAACAGGTGCATTTCAGACTGACACGCACTATACAGTATATAAAAACTGTAATTTTAGGTTTTGGAGGTTCAAATAATTGACCATGTACAAATGTCATCTATTAGCAATACTTGCGCATTTTGATCTAATCTAAGATATGAACACAGTCCCAAAGAAGCTTTAAGAGGCTAAAATAATTCAAGGAAGGCCATGTATAACTGTGCCTTCACCCAGAGCGGTGACACTAAGCAGCCAGGAGAGTGCTAAGTCCCTGGGGGAAACTTTGCCTGTAGGGACTTCTTTCCTACTCTGTCTAGTATCATTTTCACTTTATATTTTCAGCATTTATGCACAGTCCCACCACATGAAATCATTAGAAACTGAGCTTAGCATACTCCAAAAAGGCTTAATTGGTTAAAACTGTAGAGGAGCAGTCTGAACGTCCAGGCAGCTTCCCTGGAGGTCTCATCAGTGAACTTTCCCTACTTCACAGCAACTTCTGTACCATTAAACATGTTGGATGACTAGCCACTCATCAGATTAGGGGAACAGCAAGTGCTGCATCAATTCACTCATAATTAGTTAAAGGGCTTGTGTAGCTGTAGCTGCTGCAGAGTTATTCAGGGAAAAGGTGGTTCTTTTTCATTATCATTGCTTTACAGCTTTAATCCAACATTAAGTTCTTTGAATCCCCACTGCTGCAGCTTAAAAGGAACGCTGGCCTTTTACCAGTCATTTAGCCACCTAGGCCGCTGTAGCCTCTACTAATCCTGGATATATGCGAAGGTGCATGTCTGTCTATGGGAACTCCTTATGTCTATTGTTTCTCTACCTCAGAGCATTCATTCAAAAACAGCTTTTCTCAGTGTGATGTCTGCCACCTCAGGAGCTGGTTTTGTTTCCAGATTTAACCAGTGGGCCACAGAGCAGGATCTCACTCTGGGAGGGAACATGTGGCTCTTTTGAACTTGGGTTTAGCAAACCCCCCCTACTTCTTTACATGAATTGGAGATCACTGGTGTTCGCTTAAGCCAGGGGTGGCCACTAGTGTGGGTCGATCGCGTGGCATTCTTAATTAAAAAAAAAAAAAAAAAAAAAAAAAAAAAATATATATATTTTTACTATGAAAGAGCGAACGAGCCGTGTGAGCATGCGCCGACGTTCGGTGGAGGGAGAGAGGACACCACTTTCTAATTTGACATACAGTACATATCAGTTTGTTAGCCAGTGAGCTAACCACAGCTAATCCAAGTCAAGGAAGTGGAGAGGCTTCTACACTGTGACAAATTCTACTATGTAAAATACAGCCAGAGAGAGGAAGACTGTTCAGACAAACAGACCACCACATATTCTAGTGGGGCAGAAGTGATCATTGAGAAGGATTTTTTTTGTATGACTCTATAAGTCTGCGTTTAAGATAAACCTATACATTTGTGTATATTTCTTGCTCTTTTAAATTAGAATTGCTTAAGCCAGTGATTTTCAAACGCGGGGTTATGGCAGGGGGGCGCGGATGAATATGTGAGTTTGTGTTTTTTATATTAAGATCACGGCATAGCTGGACAAGAGTTCTTCTGCTTCATTCCTCTCACTGCATTTAAATGCATTCATTATATTACAGAGAAATAGGTCTCGTTAAAGAAAAAGAGCACCAAGCCCAACCCAGAGGACCCTGCATGCATTTTTTTTATTTTTTATTAATATTTTTATGGAAAATCCATGTGTCCTTCTTCAATTGCTTCTAATTCATCAGACCCAGTGTCTCCAAATTATTTGTTCACACAAAATTCCTCATATTTAGCCTCTTAATTTTCCTCTCAAAGTGCACCAGATTCATGCATTTCACTTTAAAAAGGTGAAAAAAAATCTCCCGGGGGGGCATGCCCCCGGACCCCCCTAGGAGGGTCTGGTTCTCTGCTGGCTACTATTTTCCTCCAGCAGGACATTGGAGGTACTAGCGTGGCACTGGATGTGTGAATGACATTTAACTAGGCAATAATTTGGGCAAGTCTGTCTGCCTATCTTTCTCACTCCGCTGATATTTATTGGAGACTTTGGTTGTATGCAGCAGTTTTTTCTTTTCTATACTGGAAAATACCTTTAGGCTGCAATTCTGCAGACATGTTTCCTCTTAACTGAGAACCGTACCATACAGAACAGAACCGTGACTTAAAAACCGAGGTACGTACCGAACCGTGACTTTTGACCCCTAATAGTAGGTGGTAGCTCACTTTGACTTGGTCATTTTAAAAGTAGCTCACAAGCTGAAAAACAGTGGCCACACCTGGCTTAAGCCGAGCCAAATGGTCCTCACTGCAATGATAAGGAACATCTTTAAGTGTTTCTAGGTTAGAGATTCTGTTCCCATTAGCTTCGATCAAGCAATTCTATCAGTGTTTGCATTGGGGACCTTTCAGCACACCTTCTACTTCCTTTGTAAGTGATGTTTTCCAGAAGTCTGTGTCCAATAAAGGAGACGGTTCATTTACAGTATGGGCCAGA
Source organism: Ammodytes marinus (assembly GCF_949987685.1). Lineage (NCBI taxonomy): Eukaryota > Metazoa > Chordata > Actinopteri > Uranoscopiformes > Ammodytidae > Ammodytes > Ammodytes marinus. The sequence continues at coordinate 28,478,894 of NC_137233.1, forward strand.
GTATTGGCAAGTAAGAATCCAGTGTTATATTTGGATTACTGCTGGTATAGTCTTGTATGCACAGGAAGTGAAAAAGTTTAAGAAAAGGGCCTCAGCACTTCATTGTATTAAATATAGAAAAACTTCTTTATTTATATATATATACAGTATATATATATTTTTCTTGATGTATTCTCTTTTCCTCAACCTGCAGTGCTTGAGTTAACAAGTTCTTCCATTTCACAGAAACCTCTGAAACACACCAGTTGAATCTTTGACAGGAGGTTGAAACGTAACGCAGAGTCAGGGCTTTTCCAGGGGAAAGGTATAGTCCAACGCCTTATTTAAAATGCAACGTAATGATTCTTCAGGCTGCAGTACAATACGCTAACTTTTTTGTGAGAGAAAAAAGCATTTTTTCGCCCCCACTATGATGTATCTTTCTCTAGTTTCATTAATGAGTATAGTCAAAAGCCTTTGCTCTTTCGTATTTTAAATGAAGTATTTCTATTGTTGTCTCATTGTGTTTGCTGGTGCTGGTGGAAATAAATCGGAATAATACATTGGAATAATACACAAACATTGAAATTGGCCCCAGAAATGAAAAAAGATGTTGCCCTAGGAAATGAAATGCAAGCTAATTTCCTACACCGCGGGCATACTGTCTGTGAAGAAAAAAAACTGCACTACTATCAACCACCGATCCTTTTCATTACCTGCACCAGCAGCATCAACATTGGGTTTGACAAAGACAAAATTAGCCGGGGTGCACTTCAAATGTGTGCGTCACAGACTACCAAATACCAAGTTTCCCTGAATAACTAGTATGTGCCTACCACTTCCTGAAGTACATCCGACATGTATTCAACGCTGGATTTTGTTAAATTATTATTTTTTTTGGTTTTAAATACTGTTAAGACAACTGAGCTCAGGGACATAAGCTCAGAGGAGTAAACAAAAAAACAAAAAAATGCCCTTATTTCTTTTTGAGGGAAGAATTACACTTTCATTGTACGGAGCTCCACTTGTTTGACAGGACATTTGTCCTTTTGTTTTTTTTCGCATAATTGCTTCCAGAAAGGCTATATTTTTGGACCGCATGACGCAAGTAAGCATAAAACACAGTAATTAGTGCATTGGAAACTGCAGGAAGCTGAGAGAATAGGATAGAGAAGGAGGAAAAGGGACATTTGAATCTGCCATGATTGTTATTAATGTGACCAGCAGTAAAAAGCACATATACTTGTCAATTGCATCCGGAAGGTAATAGCATTTAAAGGAGATATCCCGTGTTGTGTTAGTCTGCTTTTGATCCCTGTAACTTGTAGGCAGGAAAATTCAATTAAAAAATCCAATTAATTGAAACAAGATAAAACCCCTATTCCAATGGTTGTGTTATTATTTGTTCTTATTACTGAGGATTCTTAGGGTATAGTCTTCTGTCAGTTTCACATCACTCCAGCGCTGTCAATCTTATGCTTGATGCTGCAAGATAGAAGGAATGTGAAAGTATCTGAACCAGCCTGTGTTGCCAGTCAACAACAGTCAGCACAGCAAGACTTCCAGGTTTAATGGGCGTTGATTGTTCCGTGCTAATTATTTTGAATTGTCAGCTGTTGATTAACGTGAAGTCTTTAAATTAGGGCTGTCAAGCGATTAAAAAAGTTAATCTAATTAATTACAGGCTCTGTGATTAATTAATCTAAATGAATCGCATACTTTTATGACACTTGTATACCTGTTTATAAACAGCTGTATAGCCTGCTACAGTTTGTTTCTCTCTCTCTCTCTCTCGCTCTCCGTCTCTCTTAACTTCTGTCTCCTCCCCTCAGCCAGCTTTATACATGAACTAGCGCCAAATTTTCTCAAAAAAACAAGCAGACTAAATTACGACTTTCTATCTCCCACAACAGACAGCGCTGCACTGCCACCGATGATTCGGCATAGCCTATGCCGATTCATTCACCATTTTCGTACTCATAGGCAAAAATATTGACACACACAAACAGACATGGGGCGGGTGTCCGTTTAAATGCGAGACAGCTAGCAAACAAAATAAGATTGAGAGATAGGCCTACTGTTTTGAACCTAGCCTACATTGTTGCACCCACTAAATCAATAATGCACAGACACTGCGGAGAATAAAGTAAGATGTCTTCCTACCTTCATGCTTATTTGCCCGAAGCATCGCATAAACCGTCCATCCATAGAGCCCTCGAGTCGGCCCCTTTCCCCTGCTTCTCTCTTCACTTTTCTCCCTTTTAACCGCGCGCCCGGGCCGGCAAGCTACAGGTGCAGCTCATATGTCCATGGTGCAGCTCCGCACCACTTTTGCACCGGGTCAAAGGGCATTATAGAAGTGCGATTAATCTGCGTTAATTTTTTTAATCGCGTTTATTTTTCTGTGATTAATTAATCGAAATTAACGCGTTAATTTGACAGCTCTACTTTAAATATTACAAATCTGTTTGGGTGCCTTTGCAGTGCCACAGGTAAATACTCGTGGCACTTTTTTTGGTCCTGCTCCAGCCAACTCACTTCTTGAAACATCTGCATTAATGTAACCCAAAACAACTAGCACCTAAAAAAGGCATGAATCATCCAGGCAAGAAAAGGAGTGTGTGTCAGTAGATGTGTGCACCTCCTTATTTCTGTTTTTGGATCCTTGTGTACTTAGAAAAAGTAATTAGTTTTTATATGTGCACATTAGTGTGTGTCTGTGTAATAGAGTGGTGTGTGTGTGTGTGTGTGTGTGTGTGTGTGTGTGTGTGTGTGTGTGTGTGTGTGTGTTCCTGATCCTGAGCTGGAGGGCTGTGTGGGCAGAAGGGTCCTGTGCCAGCAAAAACTGATTTCTAGAATCCAGACGCTAGGTATCCGATGCAGGAAAGAGCTGTGTGCTTCAGGACCCGTTTATGAAAGGAGATACAATGGTTTAGTTTATATCTGTGTGTGTGTGTGTGTGTGTGTGTGTGTGTGTGTGTGTGTGTGTGTGTGTGTGTGTGTGTGTGTGTGTGTGTGTGTGTGTGTGTGAGTGTGCCGACCTATCCAACAGGGAACCTAAGATCGTAACACATCCACTAACAGTGGACTCCAAAACTAACAGGGGACATTTTTCAAGTCCCCTCTTGGACATGCTTTAAATCATCTTAAAAACATGTATAATACCTTCTGGTAAATTTTCATAACTTTTGCTAACAGGGGACTTGGAAGTGTGTGAGTGTTTATTTCATATCTGGGACAGCCTCTGCCTGCCCTGGCCTGGCCCATTCACACACGTCGTTTAAACACTCCTCTATTGTCTGAGCCCCAGGGAGTCTTTCAGGCTGTGAAGAGCTGTTGACAGGCTACTTACTGAAGACACCAGTCTCTTGAAAATAGATTTGTATTTTGTTTTTGAAACTAAATATATATGTTGAGTTGAAGTGTTAATAAAAGTTTTATAAAGGACGAAAGATAGATATAAACAAACATGGGAAAAAAGATCAGCAGTAAGATCCTTTATTTTCTTGCCAATGTGATTCTCTGTCTACTCTCCACTGTCAGACTACTCGTGTGGCAGATTAAAAGAGAAAGGTATGTTCTTTGTATTTTAATTCATTGCAAAAAACAAATTGATCATCAGACTATTATTTATTATCAGAACATTTTATAGGTCAAGACCTTTAGAATAGTCCAGTCCCTCAAAATTCCCTTTACTACTAATCTTTATAAGAAGAGGTTTTCAATCAATTTGACAGTGTACTTGTGTCTTCAATCTATATTTATTTTGTTTATTTCACAATCACAGAGAAAGGTCCACACTTCCACTGTATCTAATGACTGGAGTCCACTGTTGGTTGGCATGGTGCGACTTTCACACTCCATCGTGGATGAATTTAAAAGGAATAAACCAAACTGGATTATTTCTTTATTTTCAAAATTCCCTTTATTAATCTTTATAAGAAGAGGTTTTCAATCAATTTGACAGTGTACTCGTGTCTTCAATCTATATTTATTTTGTTTATTTCACAATCACAGAGAAAGGTCCACACTTCCACTGTATCTAATGACTGGAGTCCACTCTTGGTTGGGATGGTGCGACTTTCACACTCCATCGTGGATGAATTTAAAAGGAATAAGCCAAACTGGATAATTCTTAAGGGGAAATAATAATGTCAATGTGGTCTAAAATGTCTTATGTGTGTCATACTAATTGACCCTACCTGCAGTACTACATTCTCCAAATGTAACGGAGAGTTAAGGAGATTGTCTCTGGACCATCTCAGACCTGGCTGAACAGCTACCCAAAGCCTGCAGTATGTGAAGACAGTTCAGCTGCCAATTTGGTTCTCTGTCTACTCTCTCCTGTCAGACTATGGGTGACAAGTTAAAAGAGAAAGATACGTTCTTTGTATTTTAATTAATTGCAAAAACAGATTGATCATCAGACTATAATTCTACAATCAGAACATTTTAGAGGCCTAGACCTTTAGAGTAATTCAGTCCCTCAAGATTCCCTTTAATAATCTTTATAAGAAGAGGTTTTCAATCAATTTGACAGTGTTCTTGTGTCTTCAATCTATATTTATTTTGTTTATTTCACAATCACAGAGAAAGGTCCACATTTCCACTGTATCTAATGACTGAAGTCCACTGTTGGTTGGGATGGTGCGACTTTCACACTCCATCGTGGATGAATTTAAGAGGAATAAACCAAACTGGATTATTTCTTAATTTTTTTGGCATTGTTATGCTTTACTGATAGTGTAGAGACATAGTTGAAATGGGGCAGAGATGCTAGGGCGTATTCACACCTGCCGTGTTAGTACACCTGAACAAACTCAGTGTGCATCTCTCAGGCTGCTGCAGTTTGTTTGTGGTGTGAATTTGGCCGGACCCGAGTTGGGTCCGGCCAAATTCACCAGAATGCACAAAATGGTATGTTTGAAGCACATTTTTTTATGGTGGACTACCCCCAGACCCCCACTTATGTTGAAGTGAAACCGAAGCCCTTGTGCTTGCCACCCAAAAATTATCACTGGCCCCATCCTAGCCACCCCAATGAAAATGTCCTTGCTCTGCCACTGGACCCGACCCTAATGCAGGAAGCACTGTGCATTTTCCTTCTTTTCTTTTTTAATAAATCGCCGTCAGCTTAACATCACGGGAAAGTGTTGTTGTTGCCATCATTAAGAAAATGAGTTTTGGTTTGACCGGGAGCCCTGAGCCAATAGGCTTCAGGCCTATTACATTTGATAGTGAGGATGAGTAAAAACGCTGTGTTCAATGATCAGATGAAAGAGAGGGGAGTGTCTAACCGGAGTGTTTTGCTTCTGATGGTAACAGGTTCGACCGATAATGGGCCAACTGTCCCTTGTCGGTTTGGCGCGACACACATCTGACAGTGTGTCAGCTCCAGCCTATTCTTCTTGTGAGCTGTGCGTCCAGCAGCAAAAATACAGTGAAAATAATGTTTCACATTGTAGACTACAAGCCACAAAACGTGACATTGACATACATATTTAGACAATATAAAACAACAATAATGTGATGTTTTTCTTTTTAATGTATAGGTCTAGATGTATTTATTTATTATTTTGAACTCTATATAATCAGGCAGTAGTTTTACTCTCTCTCTCGCTATCTCTCTCTCTCTCTCTGTGTGTCTCTCTCTCTCTTAATCTCTCTCAAAAATTTAAATGACTCATAGTTTATAGCCTAAAGATGTAAATGACACAGTTTTTTGTTGATGGCACCAAATCACTAAACAGATCGCAGTATGGAATATTTCCATGATTGTTTACAGTTTGGCAGTTCACTGTGTGCTTCCTGCGGCCTATTGCACAAAACCAAGATAAGATTTACCTAGGATATTTCTGTTATCCTGGCTTGCTTAAGCCATGATTCAGTTGCACAAAAGTTTATCTTATTCAGTTGCATCCTTGGTTCAGTCAGCTGTCACTCTGAATTCATGCTGTTTCAACAGTTATTCTATGATCATGTACCACATCAAGGACTACAATTTCATTCAGTTAAATATTCCTGCTTGTATTATCTTTATTTAACCTGAACCATTTCTAATTAAATTAAATACATTATATTTTTATGGTGGAGAAGAGACGAACCGATGGAATATGCTGCCCTCACGATTCACTGTCAGCCCTTCCCTGATGTATTTACATTCACTATTCCGCAAAAACTCTTTCAAACATCACAACATTTCCATCAAACTGGTGCTTAGAACTGGTGCTTAGAACCTGTACTTTTCCAGCTGAAGGCCTATTTGTTTATTTCCAACAGTCCAATCATGTTGCATTTCAGTAGGCTACATTTGTATTATGTAGCCATCTCTTAAATGACTGATCTGTAAGCATTGGCACTAAAAGATTTACCGGAAAACAAAATTGTTTTGTGCAGATCACTTTGAGATCCCTACATTACAGCGCATTGTATTTGATTTGCGGCGAGATACTGGATTTTTTTAATCCATGTTTGTTCCATCCAAATTAAAACAAAAGAAATGCCTCACATTTTTTACTTTGTGTCATGAATCTAGAATATATGAAAGTTTAACTTTTTCAGTGGACTTTTATTGCTTAAAAGAGCTTTCAAGGAAGAGTTGCATATTTTAAATTTTTTCCAAGTTTACTACCTTGTTAAGATCCTTTTTTGAGTATATTGTATTAAAGGATTTGATTTCCAACAAAAGTTAAATGTTGATTGCACTCAACCTATTTTAAATGTAATTTGTATCAAAGCATCTTCTCCAATACAGCGGAAGGAGAATGACCCATGTCACAGTCACTCTGAATTCAACATAACATCTTGGCTATTGAAGTTAGCTGTTGTTGTTGAAGGCCTAACGACCGTCGTCAGACACAGGTACCCATCCCCCACACTGCATACGATCAGAGAGTGACACAGGCTGTCACAGATAGAAACAGCACTCGCCTGCTCCGAGTCACTGAGGCACAATCCCTAAAGCCTCAAGCCCCAAATGTTAAAATGGCACTTTTTTCTTTACCTTTGCAATGCAATTTCTATTACATTTAAAGGGGCTTGTTTGGCATGGAAAATAAGTGTTAACTTTACCAAAGCAATAGTAAGGAAATAAGATAAAAAGCCTAAATGAATTCTACTTAACAAATGAATAAATAAAAGTACTTACCAGAGAATATATTAAAAAATATGCACAAACGTTATAGTTGGCTTGTGACTTTATTTTTTACATTAACTGTAGGCTATTCTTCCCTGCCGAGGCTCTTTAGAGATTGACTGCCTGATGTGAACGTGTTGCAGGCTCTTGCCTTAGTGAGTGGAGGGCAGGTAAATATCAAGAAATACATTTATTTATTTTCAAAAATGCATCACAAAGCAAAAGTCTGACACGTCTCATATCTCAAGACAACCTGTCACAAGTCTCTTATATTTTACTCTCAGACTAGAAGTTTTTACAGAGACAGGAGATCTCATATTTGCAAGACCACATCTTGATTCCTTTTAAGATCATGATAATTTCACATACTGCAAACAGGATCTTTATTAAAGGGACACCTTTTAAAGTCATACTGTAGAGTAGGGCTGGGCAATCATTTGATTACAATTATTAATTGCGATAAAACTTGCGTTGATTATGACGATAAGCTTTTGACATAAATGCTTGATATGAAAAACAAAACAAAAAAACAGTCCTGATATGGATTTACCAAACAGCCAAAGCAGAAATAAACTCAACAGCCAGTCAGATTGTACTTTTTGCTGTTCCTGTCTAAGTGCACGCCCATTTCCTGGTGTGACGTGCATGTTTGAGCTTCCAGCGGCAAGGAAAGAGGAGAGCCATGTGTAGTCACCTCGGCAAGAGTGAAGAGAGTCTAGCGAGAAATTTCTAGTAAAACCAGTAATTTGTATTTTACATCTTTAAGTTTAGAAGTCAAAGCTTTTTTTGTAATCAACATTATGTTCTATAGGTTACAAGGCAAGCTATCTTTTTCATTTTTTCATTTAACTTTTATTTATCCTTTTATCTATCTTATATTGTTAGGTGAAGTTAAAACATGTTTGTGAAGTTCAATGTTTATAATAAAATGTGATTCAATTCTATCATCACATATCAAAACAATATTATTTTGAGGAACCTGGAACCAACTAGAATATGTTTGTAAACCAAACTGTGGGCCCTGCTGCTGTAAACAACAGTGAAACAGTAACTTTTCAGGAAGCTTTCTAACTTCAAACAGTGTTCCAGGGATCACATTTTCCTGTGAGGAAAGTTTGTTTATTCAGTTTGGAGAATATACCTTAGAAAATGTTCACTTCTCTGACACACACACATGTATACACTGCAGCTTATTTCTGACCACAGACAGAATTTAAAGATCTATTCCCATTTTTGTGAGACTTTTTTAGAAGAGCCTTTCACTGTTGTTTATTTTTTTCTAATTTAAGGAAAAACATAACGTCCTTAAGCCTGATAGAAATAAATGGGGGTTAAGGAGATTTTCACATAAGTAAACTATGACGTCTTGCCAGAAGGGAAGTGAAAGCTAGTATTTCTGATTGCAACTAGTAAATGTGGAGTTGTTGCCCGCCAAAAATCATAAAAAGGCAGTCCAGAATGTATGTAGTCTGAGACAATAAAAAAACGTATGACTAAATTTAGATGAGGAGGTGTGGCATCTGTCACACTGGTCCACAACATTTGGATAGATTTTAGATTTGCTGAAATGGACTCTATGTAACACTTTAACTATATAAGCTGCAGCCTGGCACAAGGAGAAGATGAGCGTATACTATGTACCAGCTTATTCCATCATTGATCTGTCAAATTTACCCCAGGCTCACGCTACCAAGCATTTTTAGTTTTGACAGCCAAATTGTTTTGCAGAGCCATGAGTTTGTCATAAATCTTAGAAATGAGCAATTTCTGGTGAGGTTTAAAGGTGTTGCTGGAAAAAAGGTGTGAAGTGTCTACTTTGAATAGAGACAATGCAGGCCGGGGGTTGGGTAGAGGGGCAGTCAGCAAGAGCATGGTTTGGCAGGTATGCATGTTGAGGACAAGGGTGACCTTTAACATCAATGGAAAGTTAGTCTGTATAAGTAATATGTCTTTATTAAATGAATGATCCCAATAAAACAAATCCAGAACAATATTAATCACAGACTCAAAAGATGGAAAATCAGCAAACTATTTTTTTTTAAATTTTATACAGTTTGAACAATTTTAGTTACTTCACACAAAGATCTTACTATTTTCTTTGAGGAGAGTGAAATTATTTCACATGAAATTGTTTATTTTATAACATGTTAGTTTTTTAGGTAAACAAAAATAAATTAAATCAGAAGTTTGCCTCAATAATTCAAAATGTTATTATATTTTATTTCATATTTTATTGATATGTGACATTTTCAAATGTAGTATTTATCTTTGTAAACATACTATAATTGTAATACAAAAAACAATTCCTGCAATTTTGCATTTACTGTAAGAGTGCAACTCTCACTGATGGAGTGAATAGCTTCTTATTTCCTAAACAACCACGTCAGAAGACATATGCTGTGGTTTGGGAAAAGATGTAACTCTGTTTCAGAGGAGCGAAATTATGACTAAATTTACATGAGGAGGCGTGGCATACGTCACACTGGTCCACACCATTTGGATACATTTCAGATTTGCTGAAATGGACTCTATGTAACACTTTAACACTGTATAAGATGCAGCCTGACACAAGGAGAAGATGAGCTTATACTATGTACCACCTTATTGATCTGTCAAATTTACCACAGGCTCACGCTCCCAAGCATTTTTAGCTTCGACAGCCAAATTGTTTTCCAGAGCCATGAGTTTGTCATACATCTTAGAAATTAGCAATTTCTGATGGGGTTTAAAGGTCAGAAGGTCTTCCCATGGTTGGTTTATAGAGAGAGAAGGATAACACGAAAAAAGAGAAGAGGCACAATGTCTAATTTGAACGTACATAAATAAATGGGATGTAGGTACATTAAAACCTTTTGGGAAGTCTGAAAAAGTAGAAAAGTGCCCATCCTTATGAAGGTCTGAATACCTAAATGCCTTTATTTTGCCAAAACATGTAGGATATATTCCCAACAGATGGGGGGAATAGATGATTGTTCACTATGGGCATCAGAGTGGATGCAGAGGAAAACATAAAATGGCGCCTAAACTGGAACCAAATCTTCAGAGTAGATAGCACAATAGGATTCCTTGTGAAACTAGAAGGGTTAATGGGCTTCAAAGTGAATTTGAAAGGTAAATTCCATATTTGTACATGTTTCTCTTGTAAGGATCCATCAATTGATTATGTTGGTAAATAAATGATTTCCTACATGGCTGGATATTTTTAGGGAGCTACTCTAGGCTTAAAATAAAGTTACTAAAGGAACCAGATATCCAACTAAGTTTAGCTTAAACATGTTGGCGCATACAACTGTTACCATACCTCTTTTAATAAATCCACTATATTTATGTTTGCAAGGAGATGTATGCAGCCTCTGGGAGAGACACAGCATCACAGTCTTGTAACATAAGTCCAACTCACTGCCAGTGTTGCTGTAGAAAATGTGTGAAGTGCCTACTTTGAATAGAGACAATGCAGGCCAGGGGTGGGGGTTGAAGGGCTGCCAGCAAGGGCATGGTTTGGCAGGTATGTATGTGGGGGACAAGAGAGTGACCTTTCACATCAATGGAAAGTTAGTCTGTATAAGTAATATGTCTTTATTAAATGAATGATCCCAATAAAAGCAATCCAGAAAAATATTAATCAAAGACTCAAAAGATGGAAAATTATTTAAATAATTATTTCACTGGAGGAAACATTACGTTTCAGTGAACTCTGGGAACCTATGTACACTGTCTGCACAATTATTAGGCAAGTTGTATTTTTGAGGATGTATTTATTATTGAACAACTACAGTGTTCTCGGTCAATCCAAAATGTAAATTAACCTAAACCTGAATGTTTAAGAAATTAAAAGTGAGGTTTTGTCTTTTTTAAGTGAATACATATATTTGCAGAATTATTAGGCAACTATTAGTGTGCAGAATTATTATGCAACTAAATGAAAAAATAAACATTTTCCCATTTCACTTATTTATTTGCATCTGTTAAAGTGAGAATGATAAAACCACTCAACATTTACAAATAAACATTTCTGACATGTAAAAAAAAATCAGTGACCAATATAGCCACCCTTCTTTTCGATAACTGTCACACTGTCATTCATGGAGTTTGTCAGTTTCTTGATCTGTTGACGATCAACTTTTTGTGCAGCAGCCACCACAGCCTCCCAGACACTGTTCCGAGAGGTGTACTGATTTCCTTCACTGTAAATCTCTTGTTTAAGCAGGGCCCACAGGTACTCAATAGGGTTTAGGTCAGGTGAGGAAGGGGGCCATGTCATAATTTTTCATCCTTAAGGCCTTTACGGGCTAGCCATGCAGTTGAGTACTTTGATGTATGCGATGGAGCATTGTCCTGCATACAAATCATGGTCTTCTTGAAATATGCAGACTTTTACCTGTACCACTGCTTGAAGAAAGTGTCTTCTAAAAACTGTCTGTAGGTTTGGGAGGTGATTTTAATGCCATTTTCAACCCAAAAAGGTCCAACTAGCTCATCTTTAATAATACCAGCACATACCAATACCCCACCTCAACCTTGCTGCCGTCTGAGTCTAAGTGGAGCTCTGTGTACGTTACTGATCCAGCCACGGGCCTCCAAATCTTTGGCAGTTAATTTGCGTATTTTTTTCTCAATATGTTTCTTGCGAACCTGTTGGCTATTTGCAACAAAACGTTTCATGGTTCTGTGGTCACGCCCCAATATCTTAGCAATTTCAAGAGTGTTCCATCCCTCTAAAAGACTTTATGCAATTTTTGATTTTTCAGAGTCCGTTAAATCTCTTTTTTGTCCCATTTTGCCAGAGAAAGAGAAACTGCCTAATAACTATGCACACCTTGATATAGAGTGTTGAACTCCTTAGGCCACACCTTAACTCATTACGCAAATACACATCACCTGGTATGCTTAAATTGAATAAGCACTCAATTGTATACAGCTTAAAGTTGGAAAATATGCATACAAATTATGATATGGCCAAAATACTCACTTGTCTAATACTTGTGCACACAGTGTAGTATAAATATGCAAAGATTTTAGAAATCTGTTCACCCTAGCCTGATAAAAGGGAAACAAATATTTTTTATTGTCTCTCAGGCTCTCTGGCTCAAAAGGAAGAAATCCTCCTACTACCAAAATGAAACAAAACACCAGCACATTTTTTTAGAGGGAACTTCAATTCTTTCACATGAAATTGTTTATTTTATAACATACCAGTTTTATTAGGTTATCAAAAGTAAATTAAATCAGAATTTGCCTTAATAGATCATATTTTTATTTATTAATTATCATATTTTTCTATTTTCTATTTTATTGACATGTAACATTCTGATTTTTTTGTAGTATTTATTTGTGTAAATATTCTATAATTATAATACAGAAATCAATTCCTGTAATTTTGTCATCTGCTATAAGGATGACATATGCTGTGGTTTGGGAAAAGATGTAACTTTGTTTCAGTGGAGTGAAATTATTGGCCTGCATTAAACAAAGAAAACTACTCAGGAAAAGATGAAACTACTAAAATCTTGTTAAGAACTGTCTAGTCTCGCAAAGCCAGACCAAACTACAGCAAGTAGTATGGTCTGGAAGCACTCTGTTTAGAGCCGTCTATTCGGGTGGGGAAACCGGGGGAAACTGGGCTAGCCTGTTTGTATTTGTTTAAACCAATCACAATCATCTAGGGCGGGGCTAACCCCGGGAAGCAGCAGCGGTGTCCTGCAAAATAGTGCCGGGGGGGGACTTATTTTGATGGAACGTCTTCACGCCCAGAGACTGTCAGAGAAATGGCTAAACCCGCAAACGCCACACAAAAACTATTAAAGACAAAAGGAATATACATAGTGTGTTGCTTTCTAACCAGCATGTCAAGACACCATACACTTTAGCCCCCGAGGAGCTCACGGGATAACTTAACCGGAGTTAACTTGCCACGTAGTGTTATCTCTGGTAACATTATCATCGGCGGTTGAGAGGACGGCTACGGCGGTCGAGTAAAATTTATAGCATTCGAGAACTTATGTCACCACCTCCTATCGCTGTAGTCAGAGCCGTAGTCCGTCTGTTTACAGGCAGAACAGGGTTTTGACGTTGTGAGCGCTACACCAACTGCAGCAAGTAGCCGTAAGTTGCTAGGTGATAGTGGAAGCCGTTGGAATCTTTCCCCGTCGCTAAAACACCGCTGCTTAGTCCCTAACTCACCAAAGAAAGGGAACGGCGGATCTTAATCTAGCTGGTTATAAGGTCCGGTGCTCAATTCAAACCCCCATGCTTCATTTTCCAGAGTTTATGAGGGTATTTCTGCCCGGGGGTAGTTGTACAATGAAGTTGGACAGCTAGGCTAAGCTAGGATGCGTCCCGGACCGCCGAAGTATCGCCACACTTTATTTCTGTCTACAATAATGTGACTTCTCACACCCTGTGTGTGTGTGTGTGTGAGAGAGAGCGCTGCACATAAGCACACGGGTTGACTGTGAGCGAATTGTTTCCGAATTTGAGGGGGATCACAATAGGGGAAAGCCAGCAACCGGAAAAGGAGGGGGCTGTGTCAGGGCAGCGTAGCTTTTCGACGCAAGCGAATAGACGCTGGCGGAAGTGGTCATGCCAGACTAAGAACTGTCCAACGCATTATGAAAAGCCTGGAGAGATAGTAGTGAACTTTCATCTTTGAAGAAATGTGGTCGGGGAAAAAAAAATAATGTTCATGATGGGAGATCACTTAAAATAAATACAATTATTTGGTTGTATCAACATTTTAAATATCAACAATTGAACTCTTGGCTATGTTCAATATTGAACTTGAGAGCCTATCATCAGAGGGGTGTTTCAGGTAGCTGGTTTTGAGGCAACCCAGAGTTTGTTCGCTCTGAGTTAGTGGAAACTCTGGGTCAGTTTCAGCGCAACCGAGGGTCAGTTACTGCGGCAACATACGCCATGGGTCTAACCTGCTGGATAGGTGGTTAGACCTACCCTGAGTTTGTTTTCACTTTACGCTGCAGCTCCGACTGAAGAAAGAGTGTCACTGTCACACGAGTGACTGTACAGTTTGAAGCAAAATCACTCCATAGAAATCTCCATCGGGATGTTTTGATCATTTCCTGATGATTTTACGTTTGACCGATCATTTATCTGATCAGTAGCCTTGTTCTCAGCCCTTGGTCCGTTCATATAGGCGGCCCCCTTACACATCGTGACATGCTCTACATTCAGATTAATAAACCTATTAGTATTGTATGCTTTTTAACGTCTGTGCCACTGAACAGATTTATGTCAGGTGGATTCATGTAACGCTGCGGCTGCACGCGATCGTTACTGTTCACTTGTGCGATCCTAAAGTCGCAGACGAGCCTCGTTAAATAGCCTAATATGAATATAAAAATTATACAATCATTTAAACTGTGATCACTTGAGGAAAATGGATCTGGTAATAAATCAATCAGGCTCTTCAATGGAAACTGTCACCTAATGTGTCTGACACAATGTATTTCACTCCCCATTTAAAAGAAGTGACAGTCTGTTACTGCACAGTATTAGGCTATAGCTTGCCAACATATTATACAGCGAATATAAAACACTGTCAGCAATGCTGTGCCGCGCCAGCTTAATACTTTACTGCTGATATGCGTAACTTTTTAAAATAGACTATGGCTTATCAAACGGAAGCGAAATTATTCTCTTGACAAAAAATGTTTTCTCAGTTTTTTTCTGAATTGCCGAGGAGATTAGATCAGAGTTATGAGACAATATCCCCGTTAATTCTTCTCCATACCATAAGCTCATTCGTTAATATTTCTAACTCTAGTGGGAGGAGCGGAGATTTTTTTTCTTTTCTTTTTTGAGAAGTGGAGAAGTGGGAGGATCAATCACGCTCAGAGTTGATTAATCCAACGCTGATCCACTGTTCTGAAACCGAAAACCCAGAGTTGCTTATCAACCCTGCGCTCAGAGCGCAGGGTTGATAAGCAACTCTGGGTTTTCGATTAAACTGAAAGTATGTAAAACCAGCTATCTGAAACACCCCTCTGGGGTTGTTTCAGTTGGTCAGGCCTAGGTTCTAAGCAACTTTATGTGCCAAAATAAAGCGTATCAAAATGTGTTACAGCGAATATGTGCTGTAATCAAAGCTAAAGATGGTCCAACAAGATATTTGAGTGTGTGACTTTTATTAGGCCGGGCAGTGATCCTATTGAAGCGAACTGTTGGTTTTCATTCAAGTCACTCACATTATTCAAACTGTAATGAGTAAAAGTTTGTAATGTGTTTATTCGTGTTTGATGCTGGTGTTTTTACTCTGTTTGCTCTGATAAACAGTGTAAGTTTGTGTTTTGAGATGTGTGTGACAGTGTGTTGCTTGGAATGAGTTTTGCAGGTGTTGTGAACTGTTCAGCTCAGGTGACTATTGGTAAAGCAGACTGTAGTTAGAGTGTTGCACATGTTGCTCCACTTGTGCCCACTGTCGTTCAGCTATCGTAAAAAAATCTTTAAAAAAATATATGTATTACAACATTTTTAAACTCTACAAATCATTTACAAATTATATGTTGTGTTATAACTATTCTCAAATGCAGTTAATATTATTTTCATAGGTATTATTGATCTAGCTAGGTATTTATCATCCATGATGGAGTGTGAATATCATTCCATCCTAACCAACAGGGAACTTCTGTCAATTAGTGCCAACTAAACGGGGACTCCTGTCATTCCATACAATTTAGGACTGCAGGTAGGGTAAATATGTATAACATAGCACCATGCTGCTACAATCACAGACTGGTTTTCTGCCCTAAACTACCTCCATACAGTGAACTTAAAGTACATGTTGTGAGGGAATTTTCAGTCTTTAGTATGGTTAATATTAATGGTAGAGATGTATAGTTAATTTATACCTGTCTTGTGTGTTTGTCTATATCTCAGACACTAGGTCAGCCTGGTAGACTGTTAGGAGACACTTAGGTCAGTTGTATAGATGAAGTCTCATCTCCTTAAGCCCAGTTCAGACCAAAGATTCGCCTTGCAACTGCTTGCGACGAGACGGTTTTAGAATGTCGCGGGGGATAAATCGCAGCAGTGTGTACTGCTCGTTGCAGCGCGTTGCAAGCCGTTGCAAGGCGTCGCAGAAGATTCAACATGTCAAATCGCAAGGTCCAGTTTTAGAACGTTTCGGCGGTCTCGTCGCAAGGAGTTGCAGTTGCAAGCAGATGCAAGGCGAATCTTTGGTCTGAACTGGGCTTTAGACTCCAGAATGTTATGGTTCACTGTGTTCAGCTCTGAACCAAAACATTGGTACGCTTGGTGCCCGAGTCAGGGAGGTGTTAGAGATAGCACAAGGTTAATACACAGCTCTCAGGAAGTGTCTGTCAGAATTGAAGTGCAAGTCACCCGAGTTGCAGTCCGGTTCTCCTTGGCCAAGTCTGTAATAAATATTGCTTCATAATTCATCCAAGTCTCCTGAAATATTCTTCCACCTGAGTTGACCTCCAACCTTGAAAGAACTTCCATCACAAATAATTTGTGATGGAAGCTCTTCCTAATTTTGATGTTTCTAAACCCATGTTAGTAGGGTGTAAAATGTTTTTACCTTTGCTGCGCCAACTGCAATAACAACAGCATTGTAAACCCACCACAGTGTAAGCCATATGTTTAGAAATGTATACAACATGCTATGTTGCATATTCAGGAAGAGGCGAGGTGGGAATCATCACAGTATACCCACTACACAAAACTAGGCTACACCTCTAATATATTCCATAGTGTGTATTACATATTGTTAAAAATCACAGCAACCAGCAACAGATACTTGCTGTCAGCAGACTAAATATATATTAAAACATGTTAATATCTACGAATCATGTTCAAATTATATGTTGTGTTATAACTATTCTCAAATTCAGTTGAGATTATTTTCATAGGTATTAATGATCTGCCAAAGTTTTTTACATCCATGATGGAGTGTGAATATCATTCCATCCTAACCAACAGGGAACTTGTGTCAATTAGTGCCAACTAAACGGGGACTCCTGTCATTCCATACAATTTAGGACTGCAGGTATCAATATGTATAACATACAGACATTTAAGACTACATTTATAATATTTTATTTCTCTTAAGAATGATTCAGTTTGCCTAATTAAAATGCATATTTCTACCATTTTAAAAGTAATAGCAGTGTTTGATTTATTCCATAATGTGCATTACATATTGTTAAAAATCACAGCAAACAGCAACAGATACTTGCTCTCAGCAGACCAGTCATCCATGTGTTAGCCCTCTGTTCATCTAGTCAGCACTGCTAAATACTTTTTATAATAGACAATTAAGATTTCACTAGAAAGTCCCCTCTCGTAGTGTTAAAACTGAAAGAAGAAAATTATAACAGCAAAATAAACTGTTGTGGTTTAATACATCTTTAAAATGTAACATTGAGAACACATTTGCTTGGATAAGGAAAATGGTGTTACTAAGTCACTGATATTAATGCATCCAATAAGTTACTTCTTATTTGATATTTATTTGCAACTAGTGGCCATGACTTTCTTTGGACGGGCAGTGTATCTATTGAAGCAAACTGTTGGTTTTCATTCAAGTCACTCACATTATTCAAACTGTAATGAGTAAATGTTTGTAATTTGTTTATTGGTGTTTGATGCTGGTGTTTTTACTCTGTGTTCTGATTGACAGTGTGTGTTTGTGTTTTGAGATGTGTGTGACAGTGTGTTGCTTGGAATGGGTTTTGCAGGTGTTGTGAACTGTTCAGCTCAGGTGACTATTGGTAAAGCAGACTGTAGTTAGAGTGTTGCACATGTCCCTCCGCTTGTGCCCACTGTCGTTCAGCTATCGTAAAAAAATCTTTAAAAAAATATATGTATTAAAACATTTTTAAACTCTACAATCATTTTCAAATGATATGTTATGTTATAACTATTCTCAAATGCAGTTCAGATGATTTTCATAGGCATTATTGATCTGGCTAGGTCTTTTTCATACATGATGGAGTGTGAATATCATTCCATCCTAACCAACAGGGAACTTGTGTCAATTAGTGCCAACTAAACGGGGACTCCTGTCATTCCATACAATTTAGGACTGCAGGTATAATCAATATGTACAACATACAGACATTTAAGACTACATTTATAATATTTTATTTCTCTTAATGATTCAGTTTGCCTAATTAAAATGCATATTTTTACCATTTTAAAAGTAATAGCAGTGTTTGATTTATTCCATAATGTGCATTACATATTGTTAAAAATCACAGCAAACAGCAACAGATACTTGCTCTCAGCAGACATTTATGTGTTAGCCCTCTGTTCATCTAGTCAGCACCGCTAAATACTTTTTATAATAGACATACATTTTACATACATGATGGAGTGTGAATATCATTCCATCCTAACCAACAGGGAACTTGTGTCAATTAGTACCAACTAAAAGAGGACTCATGTCATTTCAAACAGTAGAAGAGAGGACCTTTTTCTAATTAGAACCGCAAAATAAACTGTAGTGGTTTAATAAATCTTTAGAATGTAACATTGTGAACACATTCCTTTAAATAAAGATAAGGCTTGGATAAGGTAAATGTTGTTGCTATGTCCCTGATATTAGTACATCCAACAAGTTACTTCTTATTTGATATTTATTTGCAACATGTGGCCATGATTATATTCATAGTATTTGTATCATATGTTTAGTTAGTGTTAAAGTTAAAGGTATATAATCTATCTTAAAAAGAAACAAAGGGAGGTAACTGCAGCAAGCAAACACTCATTTAGTGAAACAATAGGCACAGACAGCTCCATTGATGCAGTGAATGGAGTCCACTCTTAGATGTCACCCAATGATTCAAGTCCACTGTTAGCAAATTCTTAAAAAAAAATAAAAAAAACACATTTAAAGTAATATTATGACAGAAGACATTAAAAGTAAATATTCTGTTGTGTTTTTTTATTTTTTAAATGACCAGAAATAGGTTGCCACACTTGGCTGGTACCTGCGATAGTCCCCTGTTAGTAATGTAGGTGTGTCTGTGTGTGTGTGTGTGTGTGTGTGTGTGTGTGTGTGTGTGTGTGTGTGTGTGTGTGTGTGTGTGTGTGTGTGTGTGTGTGTGTGTGTGTGTGTGCTTGTGGTGAGCGTATGAGAGTTAATTGAAAAGGAAAGAGAGGAAAGAGGGACTATGATACCAGATTTCTGATGTCTCTATTTCCATATCAACCAGAAAGTGATTGTAATTGTAGCTTTTTAGGTCGGTCAAAAGTGATTTGTTTCTTGATGCAGCCAGCATCTGGGGGAAACAGCTGGTTATTTGGTTATTCATGACTTCTAGTGTTACGTGCATTTCATGTATATGTGTGTATTTCCTTTGATTATGCATGAGAGAGATGTGCAGCGTCACAGCAACTGACAGATACAGTGAGGCAGTGGAGAGAGCATATCACACGCACGCACACACACACACACACACACACACACACACACACACACACACACACACACACAGAGAGAGAGATGGAGAGCCTGCCTTCAGGGACTGTTGTTATCAAAAAATGAAAAACCCATCATTTTCTTGGAAGACGGTTGCACCAGTTTAGCATATTCATTACAATGTGGTTTACAGGGCAGGACTCAGCTGCAACAGGCTGATGGATGGCGGCCATCAACTTTGAATGTATTTCCCTCCCTGTAATTAATATTGATTTAAAATCAGCCGGCATGAACACATATTAATTGGTAAAGGCATTTCTTAAAATGGCATGGACATGCCTCCTCCGCCACAGAACACTACTAAATACCTTCAAATGGCAACTTTAATCTGCCAGTCAAAATTCATTTGGATTGAACAGCTTTTGTTGAATGTACAGTTGTTTTACCCAGAAAGCGTTAACGGATAGAGAAGTACGTTTTTTTTTTTTCAGCTACAGTATATTAGGCAGAATGAGTGTTCTGGGAGCTGTCCATTGCTACGGTGCTGAAATATTTCCCCCCCTCTACAGTAGCCTTCCAAACTTTCTTGGCTTGTGACTCCATTGAAACAAAGCTGTGTCCGCTTGAGACCCATTTTCATGGGTTGAGAACAGCTCATGTGATTGCTGCTTCTCAGACTGGTTTATATGACTAATTTTAGTAGTAAAATGATCCAATAACCCCCATTAAGAAGTTCAAAGAAAGACTGAAAATGTGAACCGAAGCGAAGCAATATGTCTTTAACTGCCATGTTAACAATCTCAGGATCATCAGGTTCATCACCACTGCTCGGCACCAAGGTCTCCTAAGTCTCTGTAAGGACATGCTGGAGTCTTAGATATTAAACACTATTGTTGTTAATAACATTACAAGGACACTCCCACGCGCACGCAAACACACACACACACACACACACACACACACACACACACACACACACACACACACACACACACACACACACACACACACACACACACACACACACACACACAGCGAGGATGCTGGGCGACAGCTGCATCAGCCATACCAGAGCATGGGCAGGGTTGCCAGCACTTGAGTGTAATTCCGTGTGGGAGGAGGATGGGAGGGTTTGAGAGTATCTATCTCGCCTTTTCTCTTCACGCGCTTCACAGTGCTGCGCGCACAGACTGAAGACAAAGCGCACAGTCCACATCTCCATGTAATGCGCAGCCGGTCGGCGAGGGCGCAACAGTGGTTCAGATACTGCCTTAGCTTTATTTTATTTTTATTTCATCCCCCCCCCCATTTTTATTTTTTAAACATTCTGTTAAGCTGCAAAGGCTGTTAACCAATTGCGCCTTTGCCTTTTTTCAAGTGTCCACTCTCCCAGTGCTCCCCCCATCCCCTCCTCCCTCCTCTCCCGCTACAACATCTGTGAACTGGCTTCCTCTCCCGTTCGGACCGGAGGCCATCTGGTCTCCGATCTGGTCGCTGGCCTTACCGGAGACTCAACGCGATTCCCCGGGGCTCGGCTGCGCGGCTCCCGGATCAGACCCGAGTCACCCCGAGACCCTGCGATGGAGATGATGGGGGGAGACATGACGGACAAGCTGGAGGACATGTCATCGGTGTACGACTTCGACCCGATCACCGGCAACATCCCCGCCACCAAAGTAGAAATCACCGTCTCCTGCAGGTGAGTCCAAATGTCCGGCCCGAGTCAGGGAAAGTTCGCTGTGTGAGAAAGACTGCATGGTCGAGAAAAGTTGTGAAGGCGCCCCACCCTTTCCCGCGGGATTTAGTTACGGTTGTTCAAGGAGAGGATGATCAGTAATAAATAGGGACACACAATCCAGTATGGTAGAACGCATTATAGCTGCTGCAGCTTTTGGGTGTGGACTGAATCTGCGTGGTTTTAGTTTTCTTATTACTGAAGTTTGTCCAACTCTTTACGTTTCGAGTTCTTTTGGTATGTTTAGTTTTTCGAGCTATTCCTATTTGTGTGCATTTCTGTAAGACGAAACTGAACACATATCTCAATGAAGCAATAGGAGGTCTGTGTGTGGAGCATCACATTAATTCATGCATGCTGGCGATTCACATAGCTTTTTTCACATCGAATTTTTTTTGTCCTTAGTGTTCATATATACTTGGAAAACCAGTTAATTAAGGATCTCCAACTCATTTACTGTTGAGTGATGCATGCAGAACAACCGTATATGGTTGAAAGTGCTCTTTATCAAACCATATACAATATAGGACTGAATACCTGATTAAGGCTAATCTCTATTACTCTCTTGTGGATTGATAATCACAGCCATGCATATGTGGACACATACTGTGCTTTAACATCTTCTCAGGCAGAAGCCTCTTTTCTCATTGAAGGCGACTGTGACCACTGGCTGTGTCTGCATCAGTAGAGCACTGAAAGCTTCTATCTTCCTCTCCTGAATTCTTTCCGCTTTAAGTATTGGATGTTAAAAGATTCAACGCTTTACATCACGCTCACACGGTGCCCGTATCCCTGACCTCAATCTTTGTCCCAGGCTTTCTTTCTATTCAGTACAAAGGTAAATTATGTGTATAAAGTAATGCAGGTAAATACACCATAAACCTGGGCCTAATGATTCTCCCTGCAGCACTGATTCAGTGAGAATAAACAGTCACTCCCCTTCCCATTAGGAAAGGTTTAAAAGTCAATGCTTTCAACGCCCATCGTCTCTCAGACATGCATACACTCCAGTGCTGGCATGTTTGTGCATCCTCATACACACAGAAGATAACACACACAAACGCGCACTCACACTCACACACACACACACACACACACACACACACACACACACACACACACACACACACACACACACACACACACCCACACACACCTTCCTGGTCGTTGCTGCTGGGTTTTTAGTTTGGTGAGCCATCGAAGCGGAGTGAGTTTGAGCTATAACAAGCTGTGTGTGCATTATTGATGGGGCGTTCTGACGTTCTAGAGAAGCTTTCTTCCACATCTGTCATCTCAAAGTCATCTCACAAAAAAAAAACGAAATAAAAAACCCTGGCAATAAATGAACATGTTTAAATTTGCTAAATGAACAACAGTTTGCTCTTGTGTGTTGGAAAAAGTGGGCGATAGTTAAGAATCAGTTAGACAGAAAGGAAGGCAAGCATATAGTGTACTAGTCGAAGCAAACCTGCTTGTTTTTTTTATTTCGTGTTTTTCACCTTCACGATTGGAATAACATATCTCAGTGATGCGCAATTATGTAAGCACCATTCAGGTATATTATGAGTCCTTTCTGAAAACTCCCTGCATCTATGCACATGACAACTGAGAGTGGCTGAGAGGGTTCAATACTTTTTTTAATTAAAAATGTGGGAAATAATGAGGTTCTTTGTATGGAATATGTAACATACTCTAAAAAAAAAACAGCTTACTGATGGGGGTTGGGAGGTGAGGTAATGCGATCAAACTTATCAGATCTCAGATTGTCATGGGTTGCAGCCAAACGAGCCCAAGTGTGCCAATTTTCCCACATGCACTGCGATTCCCGTGGTGTTCTGGTAGATATTTCACAGTACGCTTCAGTCACAAGCCCTCTCGAAGCAGAAGAAATCAACAGTTCAATCTCTCTGTCGAATTTCAAACGCTTCCAATAATAGTTCAAGGCCTCCCAAATCCTTTTAATCCTCAGTACAGATGCTGTTTGTCAGATTTCTCTCAAGAGAAGATAGGCTCCCTATTGGCTCTCCTTGGCTATTCTCCCTTTTGTCATCAAGTTCACTCTCCAAAACCTCTAAAGCATGATAATAGCTGTTCCCTCCGGGTAAATAGCCCTTATTACAGGCTAGAATCCATGCTTTTGGCAACATAGTATTATCAGGACCAATGACAAATGAGGAGCGAGTGGGTGGGTGGGTGGGTGGGTGGGCACGGGATGTGCCAAATAAGGGGGGAAAAGCTAGCAATTGGTGAGTCTTTTATCAAGGAGGAAAGCAGAATGAAGGAGTTGGTGGCCGGAAGTTGAAAGCAGGGTTGTTTTTAAGTTATTCTGCATTTGAAATATGTTCTGTTTAGTGCAATGTAAGAAGAGGTCATGTGATTTCTTTGTGTGGCTATAGTTTTCCATACTTCAAATGTCCATGGGGAGACAGTCCTTGGGGGTAGGGCTGACTCTATGCATGTTCACAGATATCTCTCACTATGTTTGATGTGTCCTTTCCAGCGCATTGGTTTTTGTGGGAAAGCTTGACACTGTATGAAAAGAAAAATCCAGCCTGTATTTTTCTTTTCTTCAACCAGTGTTCACCCACCCACATGGCTTGTCAGACAATGTTCTGGTTCCCGGGGAGACAACGGAAGGGGAAAAGGGTACAATTGGCGTGTTCTACAGGAAAGCGGAGGCGTAAATCCTACAGTTGACCAGCCACAGTTGCCTTGTTCAAGCCCTTTGTTCGAACACTGCCATTCATGAGCACAATGGAAAGTCTGCTATAACATTTCTGCTCCAAGTGCCCAGTCAATTCAAACATCATAAAGAAGTACTTACGTGACTAATGCGGCCCGCAGCCATTTACCAGTGTCTCCGGTGAGCAGCGGAGAGACTGTCTGGCTTGTGTACTGACGAGCAGGTCAGTCAATGGAGGACCACCAGCTGCAAAGGACGATATTGAAAAAGCAATGAGCTTACCGGGCATGCTGGGTATACTGTGTTGCTGTGTGCTGGAGCCTGTGTCGCCACAGCATGGAAACCACATGACAAAGCAACTACAATTAGGAGTTTCTAAAGCCAGTGATTCACTTTCACCACACCCAAATTGATGACCCACAGCCCTAGTTCTTACCTCTCGTCTCGTATCATTACATTCAAGTCAAGGAGTTCAGCAAAGTTTTTTTTCTTCTTCCAGAAGACACCTAAACTGTGTTCAACCCGGATGGTTGCACAATCGAGTGTCCTAGAGGTATTTCCAGAATCCAAAGAGATTCCTTTAAAAATCTGGGTGAAAGGAAGATTTGGTCATAAGCACGATAAACAGCATGTTACCCAATGTGCAACTCTTTACACATGACCTTGCTCTAGAGTCTAGAGTTCTGCACCGACCCATAACCACAACACATAGTAGCCTAGCCTGGGACTGACCAATTTGAGACACGAACCCAACCCATGCCACAGCTATATAAGGACAAATTAGTAAGAAATCAGC